>NC_139587.1:3661357-3876357 GCF_946808225.1 Silurus aristotelis | reverse complement strand
CATTATGCAACCAGACTACTGGTTCTTTATTAGATATCTCTGGATTTGTACTCTAGATCTTGAATTCTCTGTAGAAATGAGAAGGTTTTGTACACATTTCTTTTGAATCAAGAAAAAAAATTTTGTTGCAAGGTGCCACCCCTGGTGAAAAAGCTGGTAGAACATCTTTGCCAAACATGAGGTCCATCACTTTCACTAATGGAGACAAGTTCTAAGTTCTAAGCAAATAACTTTATGATCAACTTCTATGAATATCCACGTTCCTTGAATTTCAAGTTTTTTAAAATAACCTACCAACCAAAAACATTGGTCTACCACAGAGGTCCCCAATCTACAGCCTGAACCCTCTGAACAATGCCAGAGAAATAAAAAAAAAAATATCATGTCTGTATTAAAGGTTCGCTTTCAAACTAAAATTTCCCTTTTAATTAGCATAGCCTAATTATTTTATAGATTCTCCAACCAACCAAAATAATGGTGCATTCAACATGTTATAACATGATAAATACTTTTAAAATTTCCGCAATGATACTGGTAGTCACTCCGGCCCATATAATTTTCTGTTATAGACTCACCCTGGCACTTATTATGCAAGTAAGCTTTGTGAAGTAATAACTAAGGTCCTACAGTAGTGTCTGAATATCAAATCCCAGCACTACCAGAATAATAATGTTGAACCCTTAGGCACAGGTCTTGGACTGGAATTAGCCTCGCTTGTGTACAGCTTTGGATAAAAGCATCTACCAATTGACGAAAGCATTAAAACCTAATGATTCCAGAAGGTTCTGTAGCAATAAACCACTTGTGCAGTGGTACTTTGTTTTTAGTGCTGAAAAGGAGTCATTGGATTTATCTTGAAATTCCCTGGCCAGTCATAAAGTCAAAAGATTTTCAAAAACTGTGTGAGATTTGGTTGTAAACACGCCTTTACTCTGCCATTCTCTTCCCACAGATGTTTCAAGAAAGGGAGCAGTTCGGGTCAAAAACGTGTCGGTGTCGTGAGAAAGTTGGTCTCCTCGTTTCCGATGCGACGCCAGAGCTGAAGGATGTGAGGAGTTTTCCTGTGTATGGAGCAATGTCTTCTCAGATAAGTAAAGGAGCATTGGTGCTTTTCCTTTGGGAACGGTAGGAATTTGGGAAACTGAATAAGGGGAGTTGGGGGGAAAAAATAAATAAAGGAATGTGCCTAAAGCGGTTCCCATTTCAGATGTGCATACCACAACTGCAGGAAACCGCTAAAAAACAACATGACCTGTAAGCAAAACATGCACAATAAAGCGTGGCCTAGCTGCAACATTTCTCCTGCAATCTCCAGTGTGGTCAAGTGGACAATACTCAAGCTTTTAACCAAGTTCAACCAAAATTTTAATTCATTCTGTTTCTGTGTTCACTAATATTCAATGAGTTTGTACTCTTTTTATGGGCATGAACCATCTTGGAGGACACCAGCTTGGAATTTCTTGGAGTTTTTTGGAGTAAATTCCAAATTACAGATGTTGAATGTTTTATTATTAATATTAAAATTAAAATTAAGAAAACTGTTGAATTTCTACCCTGCACATTCATTAATCACATGCACACAGCAGACATCCTGCAGGGCTATTGAGGCCACGCCCCCTACATACACTGTGCATTCCTACATAACATAACACACATCATTTCCTAAATTCTGCACACTTAATAATGTAAAAAAAAAAAAAAGGCCGTCTTGGCAAGGATTCGGGCAAATTTCATAAATATACATACATTTATGTTTAAAAATTCCTTGTGCTGTGTATAAGCTATTGCGCAACAAAATTTACTAACAATTAATGTAATTTTTTAAAATCTGTATTAGTTTGCATGTATGTCAGTTTAAGACCAAACAAATGTTAATATTTATGTTTGTATATGATGCAGTTAACATGCAAATTTCCTCAAATTTCTAATAACTTCCCATAATTTACTGGTAATTTTTCAACTTGGAACATTATTGCGCTATGTATCATACCTTACTAACGAAGGCTACCTTGCATAAAGCCGTAGCATTATCTTATTTAGTTTTAGTCTACAAAATGGTTAGTTAGTTACAAGCACAATTCACATAAGGAATTTCAGAGGGAATCCGCCTTCCAATTGGGAATTCTGTCTACCTAGAAAGTTCCCGTTCCAACTGGACTGCAATGATGTTCTTGCTTCATCCTTTACCTTTGCATAAATAGCTCAGAAACCTTCTTAACTCTCAATACCTCCACTAAATCCCAAATGCTGGTTGTGAAGAGAATGTGTTATGGAGCTTTGCTACCTACAGAGGATTAATCAACATGGAAGGCTTCTTCCCTGCAATCCCTATCTATATTCCCTACACCAAGCTGAAGCTTAGTGATGTGCACACATTGCCACACTAATTATCACACACACACACACACACACACACACACACACACACACACACACACGGCAGCAGCACAGTGCACCACACTTGAACAAGCCACACAGAACACAGTGGGAACTGAAAAGGAGAAACTGCTGCCACCGACACTCTTTAGCCAACACAACCTGAACCTACGGAGTACAGACAGACACAACAACAGCTACGACTCCTACTGAGAGCGAATACAAAAGCTAGCATGTCACACGTGTAAAAGGTCATGAAACATAAAAGAAACAGCTTACGACATGACAAACAACTATTAAAGCTAGCACTTGGGGCTAACACAAAATGTTAGCAACACGTGTTGAGAAATTAGGCTGTGAAAGTTTATAAATGTAATAAAATGGAAGTAATGGAAATCGGAAAAACTTAGGATGCTAATGGTAACTCTGGGATTTGACACCACAGGAACGATGAAATCACAATAGAGCGGTACAATAAAGAGGACAAAACCGAGATCAGAGTTACAGCAAGCTTAGCTGAGTAGCTACATCATGACTAGAATGAACCATGAACAAACATTCAAGTGTGTTTTTATTTATTTCCGTTTATTATTTAATTTCTATTTATTTTTAAAGTCTAAGAATAGAAATTTGGAAAAATTAATTTTAGTTTTATTTTGTATTTTGCTTGAACTCAAGTTAAAAAAATCTAATTTTTAAAAAAGTTTTTTTTAAATAAACTTCAAAGCTAGCCTGCTATTACAAAAAAATCTAACACTTCAACAAAACAGACGACGTCAAATTGATCCTGAAATCATTCCTAATTCCTTGAAGAGCCATTTCATTCCCAAATGGGCGCAGTCGACCCGTGCCTGCCAAAAAAACCTTCAACCTCATTTGGATTTTCGAGGGGTGACTAACTCAGAAAATCTGTTATCTCAGCCAAATAACTGGCTAAATGTTATTGGGTAACAATGGAAATACATTTTATAATGCGATTATTACCGTGTCGGTATATTCCTGACAGATTTCCTGTCTTTCTACATTTACTTGTACATTTCCTCACAGCAGAATGCTAATTACCAGCTAAAACACCAAGCCAATGTTTGTATTCCAAACTTCCTGAAAATGTAATTAACCTTAAAATAGTGACTTGAACTGTTAATATAATTTTATTTAGTTATTACCAGTCATTTTTACAGTATATTTACTAATTCTGAGGATATTTTGTCTCAAGAATTAAGCATACGGTGCCAAATTCCTCCTAAAACCGTTCCTGAGCTACTCTAATTCGTAAATGAACACATCTACCCCGTGCTTGCCAAAAAGTGTTGGATCCAATTTGGGTTTTTGAGGGATAATCTGTTGCCTCAGGCAAGTATCTGACTAAACGGCGTTGACTAAAAGCATTTTATCATACGAATGCTATTATTTCTCCTCATGTTTCTGTCAGACTTCCTGTCTTATCGATTTCTACGCTGAGTTCTGCCCAATATATTTCTGATTTACTTTAACATTCTAGTGAATGAATGTTACATGTTAGCATGTAAGGAAGATGGAAAATTATTATTATTATTATTATTATTATTACTACTATTATTAAAACTTTCTTTTGGCTTCTCCCATTAGGGGTCGCCACAGCGGATCATCCTCATGTTTGATTTGGCACATGTTTTTACGCTGGATGCCCTTCCTAACGCAACCCTCTCCATTTATCCGGGCTTGGTTGCCTGACCGGGGATCGAACCCGGACCGCAGCAGATTACTATTATTATTAATATTATATTAATATAGAAACGTAATGAGCCTGGGCTAGTTTTAAAAGGGCCTATCTAAACCTTAAGCTAGCTTGTAAATACGTAGCTAGCAACGCCAGTTTTTTTCTTTTAATATAGCTGCTGTTCAGCCGTTTTATTCAGAAAATCTGAAAAGTACACAACTGGCCTGGGCTTGCCAGAAAATAAGGAATGGCGTAAGATTTCATCTCAACAGTTTAACAGATAAACTACACGGTTTAGTTGCTGCGTCAGCACTTTTTTTGTAAATTTGTATTTTTGTAAATACGGTTGGGCAAACATCATCTACAAAAATCCTTCTAATTGCAATGTGCTACAACGATGATGCAAATAGACATACAAAAGAACAACTACTTAAGTGCACAAATGTACATATATATATATATATATATATATATATATATATATATATATATATATATATATATATATATATATATATATTAAAAACTGATATCCATAGATAGTAGCACAAAAACACATCACAATCTCCACACGAAGCAATAGTAGCACACACACCTCACACACACACAGTGTATAAAGTTGTACAGTACTCACTGTGTGGTATCCGCGTGTTATGGCTGGCTTGCCCGCTTGGTACGGCTCCACCGTGTCGATGATGGTCTGCCTTTCCCCCTTCTGGTTGATTTTGCGGAATCTCCTCCTGGACTGACGATGCGAAGCCTGGCGCTGAAAATACTCCTCATTCTCATCCATATAGTCCACCTGCCACAGGAACAGAGCGAGACGAGTGATTCTCTTGCTCTCTCCCTCTCTGTCTTTCCCCTCCCATCCCCATCTCTTGCACTGCGTAAAAATAGCAGTGGGTGTGTGAGGCTGTCTGTAAGAGTGCGTGTGTGTGTATACATGTGTGTGCTAAGCCTCAAAGTCTACATCAAATACTGATAAAAGAACAAATAAAAAAAAACAGGGAGGGTGTCGTCTATCCTTCTTGAAGTGCAAGTGAACCAGACATGTGCGTACAGGTCAAAGGTCAGTGTGTCATTTGTGCTAAGCCTCTTCCGTATCGTATGAATATGTATGAAATATCTGCATCACATGTGGAGTAAATGCACAGCGGTTTTTTTTCTTTCTTTTGCAATAGACCTGCTTTTAGGTGCAGCTACATCAGGAGAGCACGTTTTGAGATTTCGATGCAGGAAGTGCTAACCGGAGTGACCTAACTCCACACTCTGAGGGAAATGAGATTAATACATTTGTCTCAATCTCCATCTCCTGCTCTCTCTCTCTCTCGTTCTCTCACACACTTTCCTCTTCATCTGTACTTTCACTGCAGCCTCCCATTTCACACTCCCTCCACCGTTGGGATTACACATCAAATCTCTCGCTACCTTACCAACTGCTGCTATGGCAACGCCGCCGAGCGCCGAGCAGTGGGAATATATTGAACGCAAGTGAGTGCAGTGTCCATATCCTGCATGGGATCATAATTACAGAGCCACGACGGCCAATAATAACACACTAGGCGTTCCTCGAGTACCAAACGCGGCTGAAGGGAACGTCGGGTCAACTCGGAGATTAGCCGAATCTGGATGTAACCATGCGCACGTGCCCAGTCTGGAGCCGAATGAATAAAAGCAGATAACAACGTGCTTGACTGCATTGCATCGGTAAAATTGCTCGGTAAAGACACCAGGTTCTTGTTGATGAACAGCATCTCTGTCTCTACAACTGTCTAATACAAATGCGTCTGTAATTCTTTTATTTGAAAAATAAATAAATAATAATAATTCTCTGAACATGGCTGAACATATTTTGCATACACTGCGTGACAACAGATGCCCACATTAGCATGAGACAAAAGCTGCTCATTCAGAATGCTTGTTAATTGCAAATTCAGTTTGTAGACACGCATTATTCGTTCGTTGTTCAGATTTTCTTGCTCATCAATTGATTGGTTGAAGTGCGATTTCGGATCGTGTGCGACGCAACAAATACGACAAGATGTTACATTTGATCGATAAGGAAGCAGAAGCCCCTCCCACTTTTTAATCTTACTAACATTATTATGAGCGGTTTTTTTTTTTTTTAAAGAATGCATTGTACATTTCAGGAAATAAATCTTACTAACTCAGTGCAGTATCAGTATACCTAAATAACTGTGTGATTGTTGTATATGGATTTTCATGCTGCAATTAATACTAAAGGTGCTTGGCCCCCTCTTTTCTCAATGCATTATGCAATAACAATAAAAAGTAAATAATAAGAGAAAATGCACACATACACACATATACATATATATGGAATAATAAGCCACATTTAAAGTCAGTCCCCAGTTTTTTGCATTCACAAAACACAGTCCAATTACAATGGGAGCTGTTTGACCTCCAGAGCCAACAGTAAATACATACTGTGAGTTGAGTATGCAGACCCCTGAGCAATTCTCTGATATTACTGATTTTACGATAAACAGTTTTTAAAAGGTGACACTGGATTTATGTTGGGAAATGTATTAAAGAACTGAACTACTTTGCTAAAAGTCTGTAAAAACAATTATTACAAATGCATAGTTTAGGAAAAGAGAATAACATCGTGTGTTTGGATCTCGCAGTGAGGGGCACAACAAATGGATCAATAATCAGGAAGCTGAAGCTGCATCACGCCACCCAGGCACTGCCAAGAAACGGCCGCCCCTCAAATCTCAGACAAGAAGGAGGCTGGTGAGAGAAGCCACAGAGAGGCCAACAATCACTTTGAAGGATCGTGAGAGTTCAGTGTCTGGGAAAGGGGTAATGGTGCACCAGTCAACCATATCAAGAGCACTGCGTAACACTGGTGGCAGGAAAAAAGCCAATACTGAAAAAAGCATAATCTAAAAGCACATATGGTGTTTGAGAAGAAGCGTGAAAGTAAACCCAGCTGTGATGTGGGAAAAGGTTTTGTGGGCAGATGAATAGAGAGAAGGACCGAGCTTCTGAGCCAAAACGCAAAGCATTAGGTGTGGCGCAAAACCTAAAGCTTTCCATACCTCAAGAGACCTACAATAATAGCCATCCCTACAATAAAACATGGTGGTGACGGCACCATGCTGTGGGGATGCTTTTCATCAAAAGCATCAAGTAACTGTGTTAAAAATGATGTGGACAGTTTGTTCAAAAACTGAAAGCAAATTCACCTTCCAGAGAGACAATAAAGAAGTGGCCGAGTCAATTTAGTGATCCCAGCCACAATCTGGGGCACTGTGTAAAAAATGCGCTGTATGTATCCGAAAAGATCTTCAAAGCTGCTACTGCAGCAAAATGGTTCATCTCCCAAATATTGTGTATTGTGATTGTACACTTGTGCATGGAAAGTATTCAATATAATTAACACAGAATACTGTACATCAGTGTTGTCAGGACTCACCACGATCATTTCGGACGGCTCCAGAACGATACACTCGCATCCGCGACGTAAGCTCCCGGCGGAACGCTTTCCAAAACTGGAGAAAGAAAAACAGTGATGCGGAGATTAAAACCAATAAGTGAAGCCTGTGTTAATTACTGTAAGAGTTCCTGTGGAAAAAAAAGTGGTCATAGTCTCCAAACAACCCTCAACACATGAATCCATACATACAAACACATATCACACACACATACACATGAGTTGGACATTATAGTGTTCCTGATCTTCCCTGGAAGATTCCACTGACCCTGAGACTGGAAAAGTCCACCAGCCGACATCGCAGTTCATGAATGGAGTACAGTGCTGCACACTGGGTGCATGCAAGAGACGCTATAGAAAACACCGTGGTGGAAATAAGGAGCGAAGCCGCAAATACAGGGCGTGGTAAACATACACGCGCACACCAACACCCTAATGTAGTATAATACGTCATCTGTAAAGCTAATTATACCGCGGCGCTGCCCGATTCTCATATTCGAAGGTGTGGATGGAATTTCTATAAAAGCAGCTCTGAAAAATCAGTAGCTTAATGTACAAATTTATATTATACTATATTAGATTCTATATAATAACATAGAATAACTGATTGTATGTGATAATTATAACACTATGACACTTTCTATAGGAACAGCACATCACCATGGATATGAATGGAAGGCACTTGATTAATAAACGTATACAGAAATCAATAAAAACATTAAATTTTGCAGAGATTTTCTAAAATTCGATGTTTAGCATAAAGAGTCTTCAGTGTCAGTAGCTTTTTTACTTTGCACATTCGGTTTTCATTTAGGGTGTCATTTCTATGCAATGAATGAAATTTTTTTTTTATGCATGTGTAATAATTATTTATACTCTTATGGGCTCATCAAAATAATACAAACTGTAGTATACCTTTAGTGACCTTGGTTTGACCTTTCTATGGTGGATAAGATTATGTTTTCAATATTGTATTATTAATAGCATAAACATTTTTTTTTATATATAGCAGTATTATTTCTAGTAGGTCATAGATAACTTTCTTTCGGCTTCTCCCATTAGGGGTCGCCACACCGGATCATCCGTATTCATGATCCGCATGTTCGATTTGGCACATGTTTTTACGCTGGATGCCCTTCCTAACGCAACCCTCCCTATTTATCCGGGCTTGGGACCGGCACTAAGAGTGCACTGGCTTGTGCAACCCTAATGGCTGGGGTTGGTTCCCTGACCGGGGATCGAACCCGGGCCGCAGCGGTAAGAGCGCCGCATCCTAACCACTAGACCACCAGGAAACCTCTAGTAGGTCGTAGATTCTTTAGTATAATACTGAATAAATTCAAGGGTGGTGTCCATTTGACCCCGAGTCAAGACTTGTTTCAGCAAATCAAATGCGAACTTAATATCAGGTGAAAAAAAAGCAAGGCTTTGTATACTGAATACTTGGTGTGGTATAAGAGGAATAAAACTTCAGCGCATGCTATTATTGGAAAATAATCCACTTTCTGGGTTTAACAGTCATGTTGGCATCACATGAATCGTTTTCTTATACCAGTGTTTAATTCCTTAATAACTACACACTCCTAATCAGTCTTTGGCTGTGTGTAAGAATTTGTATTGAAGTCACAGAAATGTTAGTAACAGTTGACATAATTTTTTGTTAATTACCGGTTTTGCTTTCTGGTATAAGCAACAACAATGCTGGCACTGCGCTTTTCTTTTACAGAGAAAAAAAAGCTGACGAAGAGCACTAAAGTCCAGAGCTCTCAAACACACACACACACACACACACACACTTTCAGTGGGGGTGAAATGCAAACTCAACCCATAGTGCTAAAGCAACCAAATTCCGTACTGACCAATGGGGGTCTTTATCTCAACTAATATAGGCTTTAATAGAGCAGAAAATTATAGGCAAATAATAACCTAGGATAGTGTTTGCATTAACGGAAAAAAACTGAACAAATAAAAAAAGTGAATCTTCATTTAACCGATAAAAAAACTTGGGGACTCGTTATCGTTTTTATACAGTAATAATGAAGTCGATAATTTTTTTAATCGTTTTCTTCATTTCCATTTATGCCATTTGGAACACGTCCTTATGCAGATCCACTTAAACTGATCTCATTTACACAACTTTTGTTGTAGTTAAAGGTTAAGAGCTTTGCTCAAGGACCCAACAATGGCATATTGGTGGTCCTGGGTTCTGAACTCACGACCTTCAAATCAGAAAGGCAGCATTTTAACCAGTGAGATGCCACCAGTTTATCACCAATTTAGGTTCTTGGTCTTCTTTCTTTCTTCATCACATACTGTATGAATTATGAAGAAAAAAACACATATCTAACTGACCCTCAATAACAAGTTTGTAGTTAGCAAATAATAAAAACTAAACAAAAATAATAATAATAATCCGCCACCCCCACCAAAAAAATATAATATCAATTAAATTGAGTAGTCAGTTAAATTGGCACAATTTAATAAAAAGTGTATTGCATTAATTTAATTTATAAAATATTATTTTATATATATTTTTTAACCAAGCAAGCATTTTATTTAAAATTGTTGAAATTCACAAATGCTAATAATAATTTTAGTTAATGGGGGAAAAAATGATAATTTTATGTTTTGCTTTCCTTCCCCATGACCGTACCGAGATTGTACCAAAATGAATTTACACCCCTAACGACTATACATCCTTGTGATCAACAATGTCAACAACAGCAGCATTACGAGGTCCTTCACTGAAATACACAACAAGAGCTCGAGGATTGTCCTTGATGAGATAATGAATAATTAAATAAATGATGAGTTTCTGTATGGATTTAATGCATGTGTAATAAACATTTTTTATTTTAATTTGCATTATTGAATAAATTTAAGGATGCCCTCGTGGTGTCTATTCGACATTGAGTCAAGAGTCGTTTTAGCGAGTCAAATGCAGATTTGACTCGTTTTGTTTTTAGGATACACGCGACATGTCCAATGAAGCCCGCCCGCCTGGCCACTTCATTCCACATTACACAACATGCATGGGGTCTGGAATGTGAATTGGTGATGACACACACCCGTAAGCACAATCCCACCCACAGAGACACACACCCAAGTAAGGGGAATCCACCATTTCTACCATTTTATTCCTTCTAATTCTCTCCAGTTTAATAAACATTACAGCTCTATTATATGTAAGTAAGCATGAGCAGTGTGACAGTGTGGGAAGGGTTTAGGACTAAAATGTGATTCTATAATAGCAGAACTTCTGTTGCAACACTTCAGGGAAGAATATAGTGTGTAATTGATGGGGCTGAGCTGCAGGGCACTTTACCGCTTCATACGTTGCATGCCTTTCGAGAACAACTGAAGCACCTCCAAACTTTTATTAGCACCAGATGAAATCCACGGGCCGCCAGCGGCAGGATTATCGTGCCCCTAACCCATCGTATATTCTACTTCCTTAAAATTAATATACACGCAGTTGTGAATGTAATACAGTGGATACAGAACTTCCAGTTTCAATAGAAACTTTGCATTTGACTTTTTCACATTTTATATAAGATTATATAATTAATAATTAATATTATTTATTTATATTTTATTTTTAAAAAGTTTATAATAAAGTCCATATTGTTACAATAAAACTTGTTGGCTATAAAAAATACAAATAATTTTATAAAAATCCTATTAATGTAATGACAAAAGTAACAAGTTGCAGTTCTCGTTAGGGGCGGGGCTAATTCGTCCTTTATTACTGCTGCTGGCTATGAAAGGCGTCGCCACACTTTACTTACTGAATGCGTATTAAATTCACACAATATTCTGCACAATCGTATGTTCCAGTTTGTCCCAGTTTCAAATAAAATGAAATATAATCAAATTTACACGACGTTCGTAATCACTTAAACCTGTTACCTTTTTAGTGATGACAAGTCACTAGAAAGCTCCTTTAGGAATGAGAGCCACAATCCAGTATTCCTAGAACACTATAGTTCCACTTGCAGGCATTTTTCTGGTGCATAAAATTCGAGTCAAAGTTCTGAGAAAAAAATCAACACAAGCGTCCAGTGTGTGCTCCATTAAATCCAGCCGAACTCTCACACAGCTCTCGGAGCGATCTGTTCGGTCTACTGCCTCTGTGTGATGGGAGCCTGGGCGCACAGAACATGCATGCTTGAGTGTGTGTGTGTGTGTGTGTGTGTGTGTGTGTGTGTGTGTTAATGCGACCAAGCGTTAGTGATGACAGACTGGAGCCATACATTCCAGCTTGCCTATTTCTTACTGCCAGGCTGAGAGGGAGGGACTAACCTCAACTCACTCAACACTGACCTCTTCACCTCTACCACACACACACAGAGTATATATACACTACTACTCATCAGACAGAGGGACGGATTGCCTCACACCAAACGATCTGTATCAACACTCAAGATTCGTAAGAAGCCACACACGGGGGTCAGATTGTGGATTTCCTCTAAAAGGAAGTGGAACGTGGACAGCAGGCTATTCTGTATTAAGTACATATAATGACAAGGAACAGGCAAAGTTGAGGAAATGAAAGAAATATCGGATTACAATAGGAAACCTGCACTGCCCTTTTGGTTATTTATTGAAAGATGAAACAAAAATGGAGAAGCAGAAAACATTTTAGAGAATGAAACCAAATCATAGTTCAGAACACCAGCTTTTTTTTTTTTTGGTGGTAAAATGTGGTCTGAATTTTAGGATGATGGCGGTTTAGTGCCATTTGGATTATGAGATTTAAGTCGTAGCACTACGAGAATAAAGTCGTATCAACACGAGAAGAAATTCGTTTAAATACGAGAATAAATTCGTTTAAATACGAGAATAAATTCGTTTAAATACGAGAATAAATTCGTTTAAATACGAGAATAAATTCGTTTAAATACGAGTATAAATTCGTTTAAATACGAGAATAAAGTCGTTTAAATACGACAATAAAGTCGTTTAAATACGAGAATAAAGTCGTATTAATGCGAGAATAAAGTCATTTAAATACGAGAATAAAGTCGTATCAATTCGAGAATAAAGTCGTTTAATTGCGAGTATAAAGTCGTACCAATACGAGAAGAAAGTCGTAGCACTTCCAGAAAAAAGCTTCGAGTGTGCCATTGTTCAACTCCTTCAGGATCGATTTCTTTGTTCATCATCCTTGTAGTCTCTCGAGAAACATCTCCTCTTCCAATAGCACATAGATCGATATCTATGTAACCATCGATATCCTTGGAGTCGACCACTGTTCACCATTACAGACTGCACAAAAGAGACGATTTCCTTAATGTCTGTCTGATATTTTATTCGGAATAAATTAAGTTTCGTGCAGAACCGGCGCAGTGTGCGTTTACTAATTGTAACTCCGTGCTGATGTGCCGAAAGACGTTTCCTTATTGCTAAATTCTAACAAAGTAGGATTTAACCAAATCCTCCACATCCACTTTATGCAAAGCAGCAACTCGCAATTCTGTGATTTTTCTCATTGCTGCTTTAATCTCGTAATTTTGACTTTATTCACGTAATTTCTACTTTATTCTCGAAATAATCCGACTGTATTACTGTATTGCTACGATTTTTTCTATTTTCATGTGACACCAAAATGTCATCATAGAATTACAACAGCAAACAATATAGGAATTTAAACATCAGGTTTAATCAGGAGTGAAACAATGGTGGTTTTGTCAGTGGCTGAGCCTGAAATGCCTACGTTCAGCTCGCTTAGTTACATAACCACTGCCGAGTGCATGTGGTACTCACAATGCAATCTCCAAAGCTCCAGTTCAAAACGTTCCTCTAATCAAACACTGTTATTCGTACTTCCGTTGTTTCACTGCGAATTAAAAGGATGTTTTGTTTCGTTTTTTTGGGCGGAAATGCATTTCGTTTTTTTGGGCGGAAATGCAAATTTTGGCGGAGCTTAAACCAGACTGCTAAAACGAAACATCAGCTCGACCTGCTAATCCTCTGGTTTTTGTTTTTGTGATGGTTTTCTCTTTGATTTCAAAGAGATTTTCCTAATAAATGCTGTCCAAGCACTTTTTCCCCCTTCAACGTGAAGCCGGTTATTTTGAGACCCTTCTCACAGGAAGCCCTGAAAGGAAGTGTGTTCTACTGAACGTGATGCAGATAAATCCATTTGCATGTGTGAAAATTCGAACAAAGTTGCTATGTATTAATGAGCGAGGGCTGAGGAGCGTGCATGGAGGTGAAAATAGCATTCTGCTTCTGAAACGCGCATCAGATACAAATAATCACACCCTTTTTTTTTAAGAAAGAAAGAAAAATGTAACAATAATTAATTGAGGGAGAAAAAGGAAGAGGGTGTGAAAGGGGAGGAAAAGGAGAAAGCGGAAGATCGAGTCGGAGGAAGAAGCTGAGACACTATAAGATGGAGTGGAGGAAAAGGAAGCAAAAGAAAAAGGATACGGAAGAGGAAGAGGAAGTTGATGGTGACAATTACAAGGACATCGAGGGGAAGAATGGAGAAAGGCGGTAAAGAAGGATGAGGAGGAGGAGAAAAAGAAAAAGGAAGGAAAAAGAATAAAAAGGTAAGAAAAAAGAGGAAAAGAAAGATACAAAGTAAAGGGCAAAAAAACATGAAAAGAAGGAGAACTAAGCAGTAGTTGAAGAAAGAGGTAGAAGATTTTATGAGGAATATAAAGACGATGAGAAAGTGGAGGAGAAATAAGAGGAGAGGAGGAGGAAGAAGAGGATGAGGAGGAAGCAGAGACACTGTAAGATGATGTGGAGGAAAAGGGAGCATAAGAATGAGGATATGGAAGGGAAAATAGTTGACAAAGGAGGAGCCAAAGATGAAGGAAAAATAATAGAAAGGTAAGAAAAGAAATACAAATACATGCTCAAATACATTCGCTTTTTTTCCACCTCTGGTTTGAAACTCAAAGCCTCTGTGATGCAACTGATTTACATGCACTGATCTTCTGGGCAGATTGTGTTACAGACCTGGATCTGGGCAGGAACATGGACTCTTTGATGAACACGGAGCCCGAGAGCAGGATGTACCAGCAGCTGCCGATGTCATCCGGACTGGAGGAGAAAGAGAAGAAAGGAGGAATAATGATTTTGAGGAAAAATATATCAGAACAGGTTCATGATACGGAGATGACGCACTCGTAAATGCTGAACGAGACTTCGTTATTGCTTGTGAGGAAAAAAGGAAAAAAAGAAAAAATAATTGGTAAAATTTTTAATTTTGAAATTCTTTTTTAAAAAATTATCACAAAATTCACTCGAAACCACAAAATCCCAAATTTTATATACTGTATATATATATATATATATAAAATAATAATTATTCATAATTGAAGGCATCCAGTAAAAAGAAAGAAAGAAAGAAAGAAAGAAAGAAAGAAAGAAAGAAAGAAAGAAAGAAAGAAAGAAAGAAAGAAAGAAAGAAAGAAAGAAAGAAAGAAAGAAAGAAAGAAAGAAAGAAAGAAAGAAATACGAAATATAAAAATACTAAAAAATTGCAGTCGGCTACACATACAAACATATAGTGTATTACATCCTTTCTTTCCTTTTATTCAATGCTTCCGTTCTTCTTTCTTTCTCACAATCTTTCTTTCCTTCTTTCTTGCATTCTTTATTTTCATCTTTCTTCCCTCCTTTCCCATAATTCCCTAAATCCTATTCCACATTCACTCCCTATTTGCTGTTATAATAACTTCCACTCTTCTGGGAAGACTTTACAGTGGTAATAAAAAAGAAAGAAAGAAAGAAAGAAAGAAAGAAAGAAAGAAAGAAAGAAAGAAAGAAAGAAAGAAAGAAAGAAAGAAAGAAAGAAAGAAAGAAAGAAAGAAAGAAAGAAAGAAAGAAAGAAAGAAAGAAAGAAAGAAAGAAAGAAAGAAAGAAAGAAAGAAAGAAAGAAAGAATGTGAGAGAGAATGTG
This sequence comes from Silurus aristotelis, assembly GCF_946808225.1. Lineage (NCBI taxonomy): Eukaryota > Metazoa > Chordata > Actinopteri > Siluriformes > Siluridae > Silurus > Silurus aristotelis. The sequence goes on along the minus strand of NC_139587.1, from coordinate 3,860,905 downwards.
AGAGAGAGAGAGAGAGAGAGAGAGAGAGAGAGACAGACACACAGCCAGACAGGCAGCGAGAGAGAGAGAGAGAGAGAGAGAGAGAGAGAGAGAGAGAGAGAGAGAGAGAGAGAGAGAGAGAGAGATAAATTATAGTAATTATTAGTAATTATAGATATTAGATATAAAGTGCATGCAGTTCGTATCCCTTTAACAAACAGATGTATATTTATGATCCCTTGTGATCAATGCAGCAGCAAACACAATGTCATGTTTTAAAAAAATATCGATTTCTTTCCTCAGACGTAACAGACGACCAACGCCAGACTTTTCCCGTCGTATTCTGATGCTCACTGAGCAGCACAACCCAAACCCCAACCCGCAACGCCATGACTCGCATCCCCGATTAGCTTCTGCTTGAAAAAGACGTGAGGGTTTTTTTCTAAAGGATAACAAGTGAAGACATGCAGAAGAAGTTAAAAACCAGGAGAGTCCCTTTCTCTTTCGCAAACACAAGTATAAAATGCAATCGTGCGTGTGAGTGTATGCGTTTAGGGAATCTGCACGCCGACACACCGTTCGGTAAAAACGCGTCTCCCCGTTGTTTCACCTGACAGGAAGGAAAGGTGGGCTAAGCACAAGAAGACCACAATATAGTTCCACAATAGCAGATTTCTTTCCTTCCTTCCTTCTTTCTTTCCTTCCTGCTTAAAAAGAAGTGATTATTAGTACATTATCAAGTCCTACAATACCAGATTCATCCATTCTTTCCTTCTTCCTTTCTTTTATCTTTTGTCCTTACCTTCCTTCCTCCTTTCTTTCTTTCGTCCCTTCCTTCTTTCCCTTTTTTTGTCCCTTGCTTTCCTTTCTTCCTTCCTTAATTGTGTGCAGTATGAAACTGAACCAAACACACTAAATTTTCCAGGCCGATTCTCAATAACGATTTTCTACAGCGTTCACACGAGTCACTATTTAAAAATTATTATAGTAACTTAAGGGGTGATTATAGATTATGGACAGGAATAAAACTGCCATTTGGGACACGTCCCATAGCAATAACAGCAGTCTATGACCATGCAAAGCACCTTTAATGGTCACATGATCAAAACATGGTAGACTCCGCAAAACGAGCTGCAGGGACTTTTTCTTTCCCTGTAATGAAGCCGAAATGTTCTGCATCAAAGGCAACTTGAAATCGCAGCAATTGGCCCCTTAACAACACACACACACACACACACACACACACACACACACACACACACACACACACACACACACACACACACACACACGTGTCTAATGAGGCAACTCCGGTGCGTGTACTGACACAGCACGAGTCTCTTCCTCTCTTTTTTTTTTTATCCATCTTCTACTTTATTCCTTTCCTTTTCTGGTTTCCTCGCTCCTCATCTCTCGACTCCCCTCCTCCCTGTTGCTCCGCTTCCACAGCATCGCTTTAAGCCACAGGCAAAACCTGGATGCTCAATTATTAATCGGTGGCACGCAAAAAGAAATAGCACGAGAGAGAGAGAGAGAGAGAGAGAGAGAGAGAGAGAGAGAGAGAAAGACATCTGCATCATCAGCACAGCGCCGACTGAACTGGGTCACAGAAATATTCTTGCTTCGTACATCAAAAAAAAAAAAAAAGACACGACGACAATCCTAAATCTCCTGCGGAAAGAATCCCAGGATAGACTGCTGTGTAAACGTGTGTGTGTGTGTGTGTGTGTGTGTGTGTGTGTGTGTGTGTGTGTGTGTGTGTGTGTGTGTAAGACATGAAGATAAAACAATTTTAGATGTGTGGAGCAACCAAAATCTATCCTTCATGCATCAGTAAGAGAAAGACAAGTATCACTCCTCAGGGACGGACGGATGGACAGACAGACAGACATTCACCTAGTTAACTCCCAGCTGATTTCATTGACACACAATAAAAGTAACCTTGAATATTTCTCTCTTTCATTCTTTCTTTCATTCTTTCTTTCTTTCTTTCTTTCATTATTTTTCTTTTTCTTTCCTCCCTGCTTCCCTTCTTTCTTTCTTTCTTCCCTGCTTACCTTCTTTCTTTCTTTTTTCCTTTCCTCCCTGCCTTATATCTTTCTTTCTTTCTTCCGTTATTTTTATTTCGAGCTTCCCTCCTTCCATTCTTTCTTTCTTACTTTGTTCCCGTCTTCCCTCCTTCCCTTATTCCTTTTTCTTTCTTTCTATATTCTCTTCTTTCTCTTTTTCTTTCTTTCTTTCTTTCTTTCCTGCTTTCTTTCTTTCTTTCTTCCTTCCTTCCTTCCTTCCTCTTTCTTCTTGTCACACACACACACACACACACACACACACACACACACACACACACACACACACACACACACACATATATATATATATAAAACCACACACATGTATATAAAGTGTGTATGTGTGTAAATTAAAGATGACTACTAAAAATCCACTGCTGAACAGAACTTTCATGCCGTCAGCGGGACCCGTAAACCCAATTAGGTCGTGAACATGCAGCTTGCGTGCATTAAAGAGCCTAACATTGTTAATTGAAATTGAGCCAGTGAGGGCGTATTTCTCTATACAGCCCTAAAGTATTGAACATAAAACCCATAATTAAATGTAATTACGCTACATGCGATAGTGAGACTTTATGGGCATCGCGTCTGCGCAGAAACATTGCAGCTTTTTAAAATGGCACAGAGTGTGTGTGTGTACGTGTGTGTGGCACGGACACGTGCGATATGTGCTATTGTGGGTCTTAAAAGCCGAAAGCTCGTTATGTGCACTACATAGGGCGCCTATCTCACGTCTGTGTAAAGGCTGAGAGAGAACAAGTTTATCTTGTCTGCACACACGTAGGCCTGTGAGCACACAATGAAGAGCTAATATTTTACTGCAAGCACATGGACACATCAACACACACACACACACAAATGTGACATGCTACAAAATAAAAATCGTGAGGTGGGGGCTGATTGTTCACAGCATTGGACCTTGGATTGGCCACTGCTGGGCCCTTAAACAAGGGCCCAGCAGTTGCCGTAATCAACATGGGGGTGGTGACAGTTTCTCTGCATCACATGACCTCAGTACACCAATTACCAATTTCACTCCTGTGAAAAAAAAAAAACCACTCTCCTGTTGCGTTTTGCTCCTTTCTGTTTTCATTTGCATATTAGGTTATTGCGTTACTGCTGAGATAGGTAATCTTGGACACACAATTTACATATACACACACGCACGCACGCACACACACACACTGTCTATCATCATCACAGCAGGATTTTGTGTAACATTCCAGCCTCAATATGGACGCTTCACACATTAAGTGTTAGTGTAAAAGGTTTCGGAACAGGGAGGATAATGAAAAACTAATTACACACACACACACACACACACACACACGCACAAAACTCAATATAGTCTATAAATCAGTCATTGAATTTCACGTTTGCTCTTTGTGGTAACTGATGTAAACAGGATGATATCTTATGAAGGTCGGTGCTCCCTGTGACTCCCTGTTATACACACACCTGACTGTGGTGATGAGCTGATTAACGGGGTAGAAATCGCAAACAGTCAACATACAATGTGTGTGAAAAATATTTTCAACTATTGCATTTATTATACAAATATGCAGTAAAATCTAAAGGACATTTTTCTTATTTTGATCCATGGTTCGTGGTGGAGCCGTAGCTGATCCCAGGAAGTCTGAGTTCTAGACAGAATGATATTCCAGTCCGTAGAATAAATGAGGTTGGAGGAAACCATCGTTCCCTGAAGAAACCAACCGGTAAGGTGACACTGTACAGAGAGTAGCTCAGTCAAACCTGGGGGAACCTGTGACAATGCTACCGATTATTATTATAATATTCTATCTAAAAATTTGTTTATACATACACACACACACACACACACACGCACACACACACACACACACACACACTTTGTAAATGTCATGATATAAACATTTAATACTAGATCATGATTAAAATAAGATCCCAACAACTTCAATCTGCAAAGTGCACAAGGTCATAGATGAACATGTATACACACACACACACACACACACACACACACACACACACACACACACACACACACACACCGAAAATAACTCAGTAAATAAGCCTCTCATCTTCATGGGCATTCTGTAGTGACCTGAAGCGAGACCCGAATCCTTCGCCTGCCTCCAGGAAAAAAGGAAACCGGAGTGTGAAATTGGAGGGGAGTGTCTGCGCATAGGGGGGGCTGAAAGCACGTTTGGGACAGTGGTGTGTGTGTGTGTGTGTGTGTGTGTGTGTGTGTGTGTGTGTGTGTGTGTGTTTGTGTGTTTGTGTGTTTTTATGCATCTGTCATCCAGCACAAGCAGAAAAAAAGAAAGAACAAAACAGAGACAATGCCTGAATAGCGTTTGAAAATCATAATAAGGACAGGGGGGACTTACTAACACACCTCTCATGCACACACACACACACACTTGAAAAGTGGGTCAGTGTGTGTGTGTTTGTCTGTGTAAAATCAAAATCAATATCTGTGGCATCCGAGATCCAAAGTGCACCCACAAGACCATATTGAACATCAGCGATTTTAGGATAAAAACATTTAAAGAATTACTTTTTTCACAGTACTGGTTTAAAAAAAAAGAGAGATAGAAGGACTTACTAGTAAAGAACTTCATTTGCTTCGTGTCGTTCATAACGCACGGTTTCGCACATCATCCTGCAGAGAGAGAGAGAAAGAGGGAGAGAAAGAAAGAGGGAGAGAGAGAAAGAGGGAGAGAGAGAGAAAGAAAGCACATCACAGAATATAAAAGCTAATGCAATTTGGCAGATGGCTTCAACAGCTTCATTTTTTTTCCGTCACGTCACAAAAATGTATTCAAAAAGTAAGGAAGGAAAAGTTTTTTTGTTTTCGTGTCTGAACTTTGCATTTCACATTTAGTCTCTATTTGCTGTTATAATACCCTCCGGTCTTCTGGGAAGATGTTCCAATAGATTTTCTAGAGATTTGTGTTCATTCAGCCACAATGGTTCTAGTAAATTCAGGTTCTGAAGGCCACTCAAGATCTTCCACTCCAACATATGTAAAGCATATCTTTATGGAGCTCACTTTGCTTCGACTTTATTTTCCAAATATTTGACTTTATTCTCGTAATTTCGACTTTATTCCGAAATATTTGACTTTTTTCTCGTAATTGCGACTTTATTCTTAAAATGTTTGACTTTATTCTCGTAAATGCAACTTTATTTGTAAAATATTTGAATGTATTCTTGAAATATTGGACTTTATTCTCGTAATTTCGACTTTATTCTCAAAATAATTGACTTTATACTCATAATTGCAACTTTATTCTAGAAATATTTGACTTTATTCTAAAAATATTTGACTTTATAATCGTAATTGCAACTTTATTCTGAAAATGTTTGACTTTATTCTCGTAAATTCAACTTCATTTGTAAAATATTTGACTTTATTCTCGTAATTTCGACTTTATTCTCAAAATATTTGACTTTATTCTCGTACTTTCGACCTTATTCTCAAAATATTTGACTTTTTTCTCATAATTTTGAATTTATTCTCAAGATATTTGACTTTATTCTAGTAATTTTGATCTTATTCTCCAAATATTTGTCTTCCTCGTAATCGCACAACGTTTTCATTTCATCAGCGAGTTGCCGTCGTACAACGTTGAAAAGAAAGGACAGGAATGAAAGGAAAGGAATGAATTACAATCACTGTATATTCTATTCAATAGTCTTTATCTTTTGAAACAATTTCCGTTACCTCATATAAGCACACTTTCTGAATAAAAACCTTTTAGTCATATTCTGAAATATGAGTTATTTATACAGAGTGCAGCTAACACTGAGGCTAGCGGAGGTAAACCGGCTCATTCACCTCCCCAACTCAAACATCATTCACCTATAAGGTTATGATTTCGACTGTCACACCACCACAGAACAGCACAACACATTCCTATCTCTACAATAAAGACAGAAACCACACTCCGCTGGTGTTGAAATTTCATACTGGATCCCGTGAAGGGCATTCCTGAGGTCGCCTGTTGACCACTGAGGGGCCACAAAGGCCTCAGGGTTTGGAATGTTCTGGAACACCCAAGTCATGCGGTTAAGTGTTGTTGTTCCTGAAGTTAATCCGATGTTAGAATGGGAGAAACCTTTCTGATGTGCTGAAGCATTTAAATTTTTCATTATTTCACTAAACAAAAACATTTTATACAGTATATTCACTTCGATTCTCAATCTTCTCCTTTTGTCCATAAAAAAAAAGAAAAAATTAATGTTAAACTGTAAAGTTTTCTGGTGAATTCTACAGTAAAGTCTGCAGACATTTGGTTTGGAATTTGTTTATTTGTTGTTCTTTTAATTCCACGTTAGCATCAATGGCTAGTTTTCTTGTCAGGATCGGGGTAGGTAAGAAAAAGAACATTACAGCTAAAGGTATTCCAGGATTTTAAGTTTTCCAGTATTTCATTGTATTAAATACAAGTGTAACACACACCGTCATTTGAGGGCCAACAATTCTCCACACACATAATCCCAGACCAGGTTAGATTGTGCATCTGATCAGGCAAATTTTTGTGATAAACATGATCATGAGAGCTAACAGTTCGGGATTAGAATTTACCTTGAGCCTGTATTTAATTGTATTAGATTGTTATCCTGAAAAATGCGGCACTACAAACGTGTTCTTCAAATTTTCTTTTCAAGAAGATGATCATGATCATGAATATACTCTTTTCTACAACTGCAAAACACACAGATTGACACAAGGGGGCGCCAAACACTCTCTCAATATAAATATAATACGAATCGTATTCAATCGATAGGATGAAATTCGTTTCAATTCTTTTATCCAGTTATTTTAATTTGTGCATTTTCTGTTAAGTGCATATCAATACGGATTCTGCAAAAATATTAATAAAACATTAATATTAATATACTATAATAATAACAATAATTATAGTGATATAATATTAATATAATGCTGGTCATATAAATTCTAATTACCTTGTAAATACGTACGAGAGGTACGGGAAACAGATGCATAATTTTTGTACCATACATAAATCAATGTTCAGGTAGTTTGTTGAAAATCCCCCAAAATTAAACCCTACCGTGTCTTTTGAAGCAAAAATCACTATAAGACTTATTTTTGGGGAAACATATTTTATATATATATATATGTGTGTGTGTGTGTGTGTGTGTGTGTGTGTGTGTGTGTGTGTGTGTGTGTGTGTGTGTGTGTGTGTGAAGTAGTAAAGCTTCACTGAATAGTTTCTCTTTTGTCACTCATAACTGAAGTTATAGCAGGTAAAATACTTGAATTTCTTTTGACGAACTTGTACATTCTGACCCATATAGAAATATTAACATTCAGATATTCATCCCACCACACAAACAGCAAATACACAAACTCCTCCACCTGAATGCTCACTTTTACCTGAGTTGATGTTCTCTTAGATTGGACAGGGCCTCCATGCCGTGTAAATACGAATACACAATCTCCAGATCCTGCAGAGAAAACAGAGAACAGAACTTCGTATTACTTCAGTACCTCACACACACACACACACACACACACACACACACACACACACACACCACACACACACACACACACACACACACACACACACACACACACACACATTGTGGGTAAAGGGCTGCAGTCAGTACACTCTTGCGCTATAACTGGGAGTGATTAAATGGAATTAGGGGAATGTTCAGACACAGAAACAAACAGCGTTTGAGACGAAAGTCCTCTGTGTGAATTCAGCAAATTCACTGTGGCCTTTATACTACACAGGACACGTAACTGAAAGCCGCGGATAAACACTGCGTAAACATTTCAGACCTACAGAATAAAAACAGAGTCGAGTCTACTCTGCAGACGGAGCGCAGGTTTAGAAAACCAAGCTGGAGAAATGATTCCTGTCAGTCAGGACACACACCGACTTACTGTTACGCTTAAATAAACTACGCAGTCAGATTTTACACCTAGAAATATTTTATATGTAATATTTATATATATTTATATATAAAATATATAACATTTTAGCATAATAGCAGCTTCCAGCCATTTATCTTTTTTAATTTATTCTGTAAAAAAAAAGTCTGAGATGCATAATGTGATGTCACTAATTACGATATTGGATCACAGCTTTCGTATGTGTGTGTGTGTGTGTGTGTGTGTGTGTGTGTGTGTGTGTGTGTGTGTGTGTGTGTGTGTGTGTGTGTGTGTGTGTGTGTGTGTGATGAAAGAAAAAAATAATAATTAAAACAAACTTCCCATCCCATGATATTGGCCCCCTTAAAGGCCCCCCATAATATTTCAGTAGAAGAAAACGATTCCTAATAATTCTATTTATTGATTTCATTTTTTTCCTGCTTTGATAATAAATGCTGGCATGAAAATGACAATTCTGTTACTTTTGTTATTTATGTTATGAAAATATTAAATTATAAAATATTGTGCTAGGATATGGCAGGATTAAATTTGTTTTCACTTGGGGAATTAAGAGGAGGTGCCTCAGTGTGTGTGTGTGTGTGTGTGTGTGTGTGTGTGTGTGTGGTGGGGGGCAAAACACAGTGCCCCCTGTCCTTTCCCTCTAAAGCCACACCGCTCTAAAGCACTGGGCCACCTTTGTGTTCACAAAGGCATGCTGGGATAGCGGTGGGACAAAAGAGGCTCTGTCCTCACACACAGACTTGAATTAAGCATGCTTTCAGAGAGCCTATAATACACACAAAGGTACTTTACTCTCTTTTTATCACACAAACACACACACACAAAATGTTAGTCTTTTGATATTCTTTTATAACCTTCGCCACTTTTAGGACTTCCTCAACCGAAACAGTGCTCCCTGGTGATATCTGGATTATGTTTGAAGCTAAAGTAGGTTCAAATCAGAGAAATGTTCATGTATGGTTTTCTCAACAAATCAACATCATCATCATCAAATCTGAAATGAGAGATCTAGTACCATGGACAAGACCTGCCACTTTGTTTCAAAAAAGAAGAAAAAATTAATTTGGGATTATAAATCGCACTAATGCAACCTTTTTTTTTTTTTTACAGGATTTCAACAAAAAAAAAAAAAAACCTTGAGATGCGTTCCAGCCTGTGTCTCCATCTGCTGTTGCTCCTCAGAACTGTAGAACTAGATATTAACGTCTATAGCTAAATTTTAGATACACAGGGTGGCGCAAAGGGAAACAGGAAATTTTGGAACAAGGAATTGGCGACCCTGGGAAATCTGCAATTGTCTGGATCCAGTGCGACTTTGTTTTGAAGCCCTTTTGAAGTCCCTAGATGGTGTTCAAACAACCCTCACACCAGAGAATATCGAGGTTGTTTGAGCTCCATCGTGAGGAGCCCTTTGCCGTTTATTCGAAATTCCCTTGGCGTGCCACTCGCATCTCATCACCGACCTATACCTCGTCAGATCTTGAAGGCTTGTTGCGAACCACTCCACTGCTCCATGATAACTAATGACAAGAGCTTCAAAAATAAAACAACAGCATGTCGTTGTGATGCATTCTGAGGTAAAAACTACATTACAATTGCTTATAAGCGATTGCCAAATGACATGTCATAATTTTTAAGGCTATAGTTTTTAAACTTTAGCATTTTAATGTAGTGGAAAGCACATTTGTTTCTGTTCTCTCTTACAGCTACGAGTGCTCGTTTCCAAAACCACCTATTTTTTCTCCCTCGTTTAATCAAAATACAAAGCTTTCCATGTACGGGAAAGAAACCCTGCAGGGCCTAAAAACGTTCGGCTTTAGCTCTGACACTGGAGACGCCTTCCATCAATGCTAAATAAATAAATATCCTCACAGTTATGCTTTTATTTTTGAGAGAAAAAAAAATTCTAATCACTTTTGATGATCATTATTAGCATCTGATGTCATGTGAATTAATTATTATAGAAAATATTTCCTATAGAAACTAGAGATACTGTAAGCTAATACTATAGAAACATCAGCATTCGCCTTGCAGCAGGAACTCAATGTGGAGAAAGTACACAGATTTGCCACTAGAGGCCAGTCAAGTTCAGCTTTTTCCCAGCATTGTTGCAAGCTGGAACGAAACCAATATCTGTGTGTGTGTGTGTGTGTGTGTGTGTGTGTGTGTGTGTGTGTGTGTGTGTGTGTGTGTGTGTGTGTGTGTGTGTGTGTATATGAAAATGCTTCGGAATAAAATATGGAAAGAATGTATGGAACCCTGTTTCGTTAACTCTGACATCCATCTGATTAATAACAGAAGGCAAACCTCACTCCTAAAACCTCTAACAGCGTACAGTATATACATACACATTTCTGTTTTGCGTGTAGATTTTCTGATCCGATGCCTTAAAGGCGTGCATGATTGTAGAGCTCCTGAGGTAGCTGATGAAGCTGATGAAACCGCTGCTCTCTCAGGTCACAAAATCAAGCAATTGCCAGGGCAGTAATCAACGAGCCAAGTGATACTTAAAGAGCACGACGCTCAAAAGACAGACGCTTCTGTGTACAACACGCCCACCCACCGACTCCAATCTACACACAAAATCAAGACTGAACAATCACTACATCAGTAAGGCTTTGCCAAAACGACACCAGATCTTTTCCTCAATCAGTTATCCTTTCTCTTTCTTTTATTTCTTAAGAAGAAAACAAAAAACATATGAGAAGAGTTTTCAGCAAAACACTTTTTACAATTTACTGATAGACTTACATAGAACAGGCCCATCAGTTTACTGGCTTGCGTAAGTATTTAAACAACCCCCCCCCCCCTTCCACAATGCACCATGGTAATCTCACTAATCCCCTGTTTACCCCTGGTGTAGGTCCTGCAGGCTTCCAAAATTGTGCCATATTCATTTCGAATCATATTAAATATAGCGTCTTGACGTGAATTTGAGGTTATCGAGTATATTAAAAGCAAAACACACCCACAAAGATAGAAAATGTCTATATTTATTATCATTTCATATAGTTAGAAGGGCCGTTTTGCTTTTCTCCTAAAATTTGCTATTGAAATATATTATAAAATGTATATTAATCTATATTTGTATGGTAATATTAGATGATACTGGTTTCATTTGCTTGGTAGGAGCCAAAATGTCTTATTGTTCTAAACGACTGATTAAATGTGAGAATTTGACTCAAAACATGACGCACACTATTAGAAAAAATGACTTTATAAATGTAAAAAATGGCTGATTAACTGATTAGAAAAAAAAAAATCTGTGTCATTGCTGTAAACTGACCACCACACACAGAATAAAGAATATCGAAACATCATTTGTTGTCAATACACTTCTATAATGAGATGTGGGATACCCATCAAACTCATCAGTGTTCGTTTATTTAAGTCTGTTCTCTAACACACTCCTGATGAGCAGCTACTGTATATAGTAGTTAAGATCACATGGCACTATTTATCCGTAGGTCACCAAAACCTTTACGTAGGAGTGAATGCTTAAATAGGAATATTTCTGATTTTAATAATTGGTGTGGCGTTTTGTGTTCATTTTTGACGTCCAATCCCAATCGACTCCATTTCATGTCCAGGTCAAGGGGTGAACACTTTTGTCTGGCAAGGTAATATTACTCGAAGCGACGCATCGATCCTTTCACTGTCTCATGTTCAATGACTTCCTCTCGAGGTCCTCGGGGACGACAGGCGCGCCGCGTCCTGCGAGTGGGACAACGGAGAAAGCTAAAAGCTTTCTTAAGTGGCCACACCTAACAGGCCCTGTTCCTCCCCCCCAGGCCCCAGCTGCGGTTACTGTGGTAACATGAGGGGTGGCAAGGCCCTTGGAGAGCAAAAAGAGAGGGGGGGGGGGATGATGAAAACCCCACCGACAAGAAGAGCACTTCAGCCTGGGCCTCTGTTCATTCAAAGAGGTGTTTGTTTTAATCTGCATATCCGACCCCAGAAAACTGACAAATTACAAATTCGTTGTTCAAATTCATGTCCAGAACTAGTCAAAGCAAGATGTCAAGCTGGAATTGAGAAGAAAAAAAGAAAAAAATGTTTCTCTTAAACATTAACAAAATCTAACTGCAAGGGTTTATTATTATTATTATTATTATTATTATTATTATTATTATTATTATTATTATTATTATTATCATCATCATCTTTTCTGCAGTTAAATGGGGAGCTACAACGCTGAAAATTATATTTTACACACTGATCAAACTTATTATAAAAATCTAAAAATTTTTTACCACAGAATAGTTTCTTCAAAGAAAATTCTACCAATATTTTTTAACATAAAAAAAAATTGAGAATAAGTATTTTTCTCAGCACTGACAGCTTTTCTCATTAGCGCTATTTATCTCCTCACCACATGGCTAATTCTGCTAAGCTAACAGCCCTCATCTGCCAGCCAGACGACGACTGCGCTTAGCAGTCAAATTAAAGGTAATTAAATTGTTTCTAAAACAAACACACAAAAAAAATCCTTTCTGACATGGTTTTCTTTATGGGTTTTTTGTTTTGTTTTATAAAGTCAGTCTTCTTATAAAAATATTAGAAACTTGGGTTCTATTACAGCATGTTGAATGTGATATTTTGATAAGAATTAACATAAAATTTGACGTGTCTTGTAGTACGAAGAGACGGCATTTCACGAAAACCGCCACACCTTTCAAAACGGTGTCAAACATGAAACGTTTTTCATGATGGGACAAAATAAATGTCTTTTTCTGCAACAGAATCATAACTGTGTGGAAAATCAACCTGAGGTAAATAATGCTAAGGGGGTGAATACGATACAAATATTCATACTGGGAAAAAATATAAATGTTACACTTTTGGCTATGGTTAATTTCCTTAAACCAAAGAAAGGAAACTCTCACTGCTCAGTGCTCGCAGAAGTGAACTGCTCACTGCTCTACAATAATGGCTGGTTATCTGGAAATGCCGTTAAACGTGAAATGGCGTTATGTGTATAAAAAAAAAATATAGACATGGTCCACTGCAACTTTGGAATGCGAAAAATGTATGCTGATACAAATTGCTGAACAAACTGACAAATAAATAGTATGCTGAGAAATTCCAAGATTTTCAAAGATTCAACATTTAAACCAATAACAATATCATAATTTATATTTTATTAGGTTTGTCAGAAGATCTTTGTAATAATTCATCTCAAGGTTTGGATCTGATTGCATTGAGTTGAAAACAGAGCAAACTATGCTCACCCTTTACCCCTGGGAGTTGTGGTGACAAAATGTTGGCTTATATTGTACAACAAATTGTTACTTTTCCTTCCAGCACACACTGCACACTGTTTCCCAAAAACGCAATTTTTCACACTATTGAACACAGCACAACAGACCGAGCCAAACCCATAACAATACAATGCAGCACTTTATTTTAATTAAACCCAAGAGATCCATCTGCTTGATGGAAAGACCCTCGAGGTCAACTAAAAATAGAAGTCCACCCGGAAAAGGTGCTAACGCTAACACAAAAACACTAAAATGCTTGTGTTATTAGCTTACAGAGAAACGAGAGATACTGGAACGCGCCATGCAAAGTTCCCAGACTACAGCTGGTGACAAATCGAGACTCTGCAACGATAATGTGAAGTGTATGGTGCGATTAGTACAGTAGCCTGGACACCTGCTACACCATGTGCCAACTTTAACGCCAGTCACCAGCTCACTTTTGGGGTCCAGAATTGTGTCCTGTATGCCATCTGGACTTGGGAGTGAATTGTAGATTGGCCTGTCCTTGAATTTCAACACTACATGCCTTCAGGGTATTTTTAGCCATCGTCAGGCAACAGCATGTGGAGACTTTGCCTATAAAGCAAGGTCACCGGTGCGAGCAACTGTGTATAGACACACAGAAGGCAGCAGTTAGAGCACAGTGCCATCGTATTTCTACATTCCGATTGGTCGAGAAGGTGTTTATTATGATTAACGCCCTTATTCTGATACATAATCATACACATTACACATTTAATAATAATAATTGCAAAATTGCCTGAATTCGAATATGTAAACATCTACTGTATCATAAACTTCAGCAAAAGGTAAGAAATTTAACTGGGCGCAGGGCGGCGGCAGGGCGGCGGCAGGGCGGCGGCAGGGCGGCGGCCCCGATTTGTTTGGACAAAATGTTTCAAATATCTTATTTTTGTAAAAAAAATTTTATTATTTATAATTGTATTTAATTCAGTTGTACTTCAGAGAAAAAAATACATGAAATCTAATTTTGAAAAACTTTAGAATTGTACTAATCTGTATGCAATTTCCTTGATAACCAATCAAGTGGACCATTTATTACATCGCAATTGAATATTGCAATATTGACCACAATAATCGCAACATGACATTTTTTACATGTTCCACTAGATCTGGGAGTGTTCTTGTGCTTGTGCTCATTCATCCACAAGGGCGTTACTAAAATCAGATACTGATGTAGGTGAGAACAGAAGCTGGAACAGGATTGGATCTGCTAGTTCAAGTGAAGGGAAAGTTTTATTCTACTGCGTCCAAAATGTCCTATACAATCATGTGCCTTGAACGCTGTGGTAACCACATGTGGCTAAAATGGTTAGGTGTCCCATTACACATGTCCATATTGTATACCACAAGGAACAAAAAAAATTAAAAGGGGAGAAAATGATCGACAGGGTCAATTGAATTTTTGTAAAAACATTTTTACATCCAGCATGCCCCAATACTCGAAGCGCTCCTATCTTAGTTCTATAGTTTTATCTGAAAAATTCCATAGCCAAACCAAACAAAATTATCATATATCATCACACTATTATCATATTGTTATCAGTAATAAAATACTGATATTAGGAGGATGGGGATATTAACTATGGCTGGATAACAATAAAACACAAACAGGACAAAGCTAATCCCGATTTTAACTTAAAAAAAAAAAAAAAAAGAAGAAAATCACACAGTGTAATATAATATAATAAATCTACCATACGGATGTATTGCATATTTGAGCAACGCAATGCTTGCTAATGCGTCTATTACAATAGCATTAATTTATAGTAGAAGGTGTTTGAAATGAAAAATACAACAAAGGACACCCAGAACTGTTGAGCAACTAGAATCCTGTATCAAACACATATGGGCCAACATGATATTTAAAAATGCTTTTTTTGCATAAAATATTTTAATTAATTAGGCAGAATTTAGGGGGTGTGTTTGACACTATTTGTGCGCACACACACACACACACCCACACACACATTCTCTTCCTTGCAGTCATATACAATTTAATTCATGAGGGAGTGCTGCGAACCTGCTGGCCTTGTCAGTCTCCCGGCAGAGGCAAATCAGCAGGGAGACCAAAACACAGCAGCTTTTTTGCTTCGAATTAGAAAAGCTTGAGTTATTCTGCTAAAGGAGGGATTTTTCTACAAGCCTCCTGATGCATGTGCTGACAAAAAAAAAAGAAAAAAGAAACGTGTTAATTAAAACAGAGAGAAACCCATTCCCACTCCTCTGTCTGTTCGTCTTTTAATTAGTGCCAGAGACAGAGGCATCGAATCCGGCATCTGGTGCAAGTAAAAGATGCGCAGAACTGGCATATGTTGTTAGTTTTATGAAGCTTCCAAAAACATCGATGCCAACAACAGACAGGAAGTGATTACATAGCAGACAAGGATCAATGGTGCAGGAGCGCCACGAAAGCTCAGGCTTCACACAGGCAACACCTCACAGCCAGGCGTCGCTTTTCACACTATGCTGCACTGAGATCCCGAGTCCTGCCAGAAGCTGCATTATTCATGCTTGTAACAGGGGTGTAAATAATTGACAGAGATGCTCCACTTTGTCAGCGTCAAGCCGGATCACGTGAGGCGCATAATTCCTGCATGACCCTCAAAAAGAAACCGGGTTTAACCAATTGTGTGTGTCAGCTGTTGCTCTTCGTGAAAGTAAACGCATCGTATGTGGGCTTACAACTGACGTGGACAATCAATAAAATGCCATTTCAGATTTTACTCTAAAACGTGTCTTGTCTGACTCTCTCCAAGTAAACTGCTAAGCATGAGACACGGTAAGTATATATTAATTAGAGGTCAACTGGTACTGATAACGATAGCTATCGATTTTCTTTTTAAATGGATACTTGATAAAAAACAAACGAACATAACACTCCATATAAAATAGTACTGAAGTATAATAATAATAAAAAAAGCTAAACAAAAAAATATGAATATATTAATATTTAATACACCGCTCTCAGTGCAGTGCGCCGACTCGTGTAAAAAAAAAAACAGCACGTGGCGTCAGTGATTCGACCTCTAGAGGCGGCTCCCATAATGACAGTCGACGGAAGCCGGAAAAACTATCAGTACGGATTTTTGCCGATAGCCGATAGTTCCAGCAATTTACTATCTGTGCCAATTAATTGGCAAAACCAATTAATCGTTCAACCTCTAGTATTAATTATGTAAAACAATAAAAACCTGAATAAAGCTAAGGTGCCAATACCTTAAACATACACTAATGAGGCAAAAGTATTGGGACACCTGACTTGTAACTAACTATATGTGCTTTTTCCACAAATCTTCACCACCAAGTTGTAGGCAGAATGTCTCGAAGCAGTAACACTGAATTTCCCCATCCCTTAAAATAGGAGACCCAAACCTGTGTCCAGCATGACAATGCCCCTGTGCACAAAGCTAAGATATTCTTTACATGGTTTGGAGAGGAAAATCTTTTGCTATAGAGCTATATAAATAAATAGCTATATAGAGCTATTCATCCCTATTGAACACCTTTGGGATGAATTAGAACACTGACTGCACCCCAGGCCTCTTCACCTCACCTACATCAGTACCTGACTTTACTTACACACTTGCAGCTGAATTTGCACAAATCTCCAAAATCGAGTGAAACATCTTCCCAGAAGAGTGGACGTTATTACAAGGACAAATAGAGGCTAATGTGGAATGAGATGTTTATAAAGCACATACAAATCTTATGGTCAGGTGTCCACAAGTCTACATACAAACAAAATATTGGTGTATAGCACCCTAATATATGCATGTATTTTCCTTAAAATAATGAGAATTTATAATATCAAAGCCACGAAATTGCAAAAATGAATAAAAACAAATAAGTTAAAAAAAAGGAAATTAAACTTTGCCAGTCATGAATTAAAATCTTGATGAAATAAAAAGACTAAAAGTGCATAATGGGAATCTAAACTCAACAATGGGTTCCAAGATACAATCTGGGGATTTTGCAAGATCATGGTTCATGGTTTACCAAATCCTACCAGGGAGAATCGTAGTATGAAGTAGACCATCTGCATTTTACATAATCATTACAGCCTTCCCTAAAGCCCTGCACCCCTATACACCATGGATATGTTAGTTCTAAGAAATAACAGAAAGAGAACTCTTACAAAAAAGCATTGAAGCCAAAGAACCCACCAAGAACCAGAAGCTACTATACCACAACACCACCAAAAATACTAATGAGTTTAATAAAAAAAAACATAAAATAAAATATGTTTTCCTGCAATTGTGCTGAATTTAACTTTGGATATTAGCTCTAAATGGCAAAAAAGCACAATAAATCATAGTGTAATATAATAAAATATATATTACTGTAGTCATGTCACCCAGAATGTTCTTGCAACAACATCTCAGGTCTACAGTGTACACATTATTTAGTCAAAAGGTAAATCCCCGTTTCTGCTGTTTCAGTTCCCACAGTTTCACTTAACAGCTACACCGCCATTAGTCATTTAGTAGCTTTCTCGGTTATCAGATCAACTCTCACGGCATCAAAGTTCTTGTGTTCATGTAGCCCCTTATTTTGCTTAATAATGGCCTCAATGCTCAAGAATAGTGATGCTATTGTTGTTGATATCGTGCTATGCCAAGCTAGTTAATGAAAATTCATTATAGGTGTGTATAGTATTAACTACCATCTGGGGTTCCACTGGAGGGGGGTTTAGAACCAACACACATCTTTACCACATGGATATGTTGGATCTACAAAATAAAAGAAAGACCTCTTACATAATCTGACAATAACATAATAAAACAATCTCTATGACAATAGAACCCCTCAACAAAGCACTGAAGCCAAGAAAACGACTGAGAACATCTTATTAAGGCTCCTGACAGATGCAAGCACTGGCGTCATCCCATCCCATCGCACAACACACACTCACTCGTGTTAAATAATTCAAAGCGAGGAGGCGGCAGGCTGTGGAGTCCAAGACGACGGAGGAAAAGTGGGTAGGAGCTTCTCCAGCGATCAATACAGCTACAAAACCGCCGATCCTGTTTCCTCAGACCTTCTGAAATGCATTGATAAATATCCAAATTGTGGGTTTTGGTCATCTGAGTTTTAAAGGTTCTCTAGGTGGGTGAGAACAACAGGTGACACAAACACCGTGCTGAATTGAAATCCTCGTTTAACGAAATCCCAAAACAAGCTTTTTAAAATTGCACTGAATCGTGAGAACCCTGTCATGACAGTCTCTGAGGCTGTGGTTCATTAATCTATTCAATCTTATGGCTTGAATACGTGTTTCGAAACAAAGAAAGTCTAAATAATCGTGTATCTCACACAGTCAGGTCTGATACATCTGACAAACAGTCAGTGTATATGACCACAATATTTCGATTAATCTTTTCAATGCAGTACAGTCTAAGAATGACTAGGTACAGGTCATGCCTTCAAACCTGGATAACGTTTTTTAATGTGACAGGATTTAGCCTTCTGTGAAACTGGTGCCATTACCACCCCCAAAATCCCCCCCCGATCCAACGTCCTTCAATCTGTAACCGAAAAATCAATCAAAAGGAAGGACAGAAAGTGACAGAAGTACTCCACTGCATGTTAACATTATAAAGACCATGTTAATATTAATACAGATATTTCTTTCAGATTGGTCCTTCTGCCGTAACATTTTGAAATCGCTCTCCAAAGTGGATAAACTTGAAAACGCTGTTTACACTGCAAAAAACCGGAGGCTTTCTAAAACGAGGACACGTTTTTAGTCATTGCCGTGACGTTTCACAGAGTCGTAAAGTAAATAAACGGAAGGCGGAAAAAACGCAGGTCGAAGCATCTTACGTTTTTGCTCATGCGCAGTACGGCGTAAGCATTTTTCAGTGCACGTTTTAGTGTGGATAAGCAACTTTTTGGGAAACGAATTAAAACGTGGACGCGGAGCATTCTAAGACAAAAACAACTGGATTATTGTAGACGTAACCAAAGTACAGAAATCTAATACTAAAATAATACATTTAATTTACATTCCAAAAAAAGCCATTGTAAAGTGGCAACAATAAATGATACAAAAACTATTTTGGAAACTCTACAAAGAAGCAAAAGCAATGTATATGTAGGTTTATATTGTGTATATGATATAAATGTAGATTTATATAGGTTATATGTTAATATACCTCTTTATATTGTATATATGTGCGCTTATATCTGTATTTGCAAGAGTGAAAGGGAAAGTTTATAGGACTGTGGTGAGACCTGAGATGTTGTATGGTTTAAAGACAGTGGCATTGAGTAAAAGACAGGAGGTGGAGCTGGAGGTAGCAGAGCTGAAGATGTTGAGATTTTCATTTGGAGTGACGACGATGGACAGGATGAGAAATTAGTTTATTAGAGGGACAGCACAGCGCATGTAGGTCGTTTTGAAGACAAGGTGAGGGCGGTGTGATTGAGATGGTTTGGACATGTTCAGAGGAGGGACATGGGGTAAATCAGTAGGAGAATGCTGAGGATGGAGCCACCAGGAAGGAGGAAAAGAGGAAGGCCAAGAAGGAGGTTTATGGATGTGGTGAGGGAAGACATGCAGGTAGTTGGGGTGAAAGAGGCAGATGTAGAGGACAGAGGGGTATGGAGAAAAATGATCCGCTGTGGCGACCCCTAATGGGAAAAATTGAAAGAAGAAGAAGAAGAAGATCTGTTCATATACCTTTACATATGTAACACTGTGGTCCTGTGATGGTATTTGCTTTATATGTTTCCAAAAATGGTGAAATGACAATAAATATCACATATCAAGTTGCACTAAATAATCTTACACTTATACTGGAAACAATAAATGACGGGAACAAAAATATAAAAAAAAAAAAAAAAAAAAAAAAAAAGGTTAAGGTGATACTTCAATACTATTTTTTGTTTTAAAGTGACACTTCGGTGGACAGGAACATTTTATTTCACAATTTTCAGCTTTTTCATTCCCATTTATTTCACATCCACACTGAAAAGATTTAAGACAATAAATGAAAGCAAGGACTAAACTAAAAACGATGGAGCGTAATTTGAGAATCGAGTCACACCAGTCATTTTGGCATTAAAACACTGAACAATGCAGTCTATCGAGGCAGACGTCATCTCGATACTCCACTTTTTCACAGGAACATACAGAACAAAAATACCGAATGCAGCAGATCCGACTCTGTTGTGTTTGTGCTATCTGTCTGGCATGGTTATTTTAGGCCTGGGTAGCGTTGAGATCTTTTCCACGCTCTGAACCACAAGTGAACCGCAATTTCTGCTTTGTGGCAGAAAACATTTGAAGAAAGGGGAGTTGTTCGACCGGGGTCATGGTCCTTACAGACGGGAACGGTGCCAATAATTCAGGAGATAACACTTGCCCTTTCCGCTTTGCACAAAGTAAACCAAAACCCATGCAACAGCTACACGCCCTTACATAACGCACAAATCTCATAGGATATTTTTTAAGTTTGGGAATTTTGTTTTGGAGTTTCCAAAAATACAGAAAAACAGGAATGTGATTGCGGTCTTACATGCTGCACCGGTTCACATGATGTAGTCTAAATACTAGCTTTCTATACAACCAATCAACACTCTCCGTGTTTCTTTTTTTAACCAACCAAGATATTAATTCACATGAAATAACAGTCTTTATTTTGCATGCTAGCAAACCTGACTAGATGTTTTAACCATAAGCCCAAATTTAGCATCAACCTTGACTCCTGCTAACACAAAAAAGTATGTCAGATTGACTGCTAGCAAACCTGTTCTAATTGTGTCTATGTTAGTTGGGCTTAACTGGTTTGCTAGCAACCATGACTTAATTTAAAGAAGATATATGGGACAAGTAGTTTACATGACATACTAGCCTTATAGTCTAATGTTAGTCAGACTGTTAGCAAACCTGTCTAAGCATTATCAACTCATAAAAAGCTGTTTTCATTTTAGCAAGTTTTGCTAGCTACCTTGACTTTTAGCTAGATTTTTAGCTATCCGGGATCAACACACTGCTTTACAATTGAGTAATGTGTTTTATCTATTTATGCTAGCAGCCTATATTGTACTGTTTTAGCCTGATTAGCCTTTCAACAATGACAAAATAATAATCAGAATAATAAAAAATAATATAGACACTATATAGCACAGTGTAATTGAAAGTGTGTTGTGATAGTAACGTAGCACGTATATATTCAAATTTATGTAGTTCTAAAAGAAAAAAGAATAAAAGTAATGAAGAATAGTATGTCAGTAAATGTAAGGAAAATGTATGCAATTGAAAATGTATCTTAAGCTGTTTATGAATGGCTGGCTAGTTTTCTTGCTAACCTGGCTATGCTTAATGCGAGGTAATCTGCTAGCAAAACTACTAAGGCTAAAAGTTGTAATTATATATCAGAAAGAGCACAAGTGTATGTAGCTTGCTAGCTATACTGGGTATTATATAATAGAATATATCAGGCAGTGTGCTATCTTTTAAACGCACAATATTTTGAGTAATATATGGGCAAATATTAGCTACCATGTTTTATATCTTGGTTAGACTCAAATTAGGGGCATTATTGTCAAACGTAGCTCAACTATGTGCCTAGTGCTAGTTTGACTTGACAGGGGAAAAAAAGAAGAAAAATTATAAAAAAATGAGCCTCCAAGCAGATTTAGCCTGCTAGGTATGTGTGTACTATAAAAGCCAGTCGTCAGGGATCTGAAAGGTCAAGACCGGAGGTTTCAGACGCGAATACAGCGTTCCCGGTCGACCTAGAAACATGATCAACAAACAGAAAATTGGCTAATTGGATAAACCAGGTAGAGGATAATTCAGGACACAAAGGTCTTTTCTCTTCCCTCGACAACCCACCGCAAAATCATGCATGCTGAGGGAGGCGAATCGCAACAATGTCCCTCTGCAGCACGTCGAGCGAAACCTTTTAAAAACAAAATCCAATTTACTGTTCGATTTTAATGGTCCTGGGATTTAAACTGTAACTTTCCACTGCAGTGGTGGTGTTTTTTTCGCCGTTTTCGCATTTAGCCAAGTGCCACTTCAAGACCAGCCCAATAAAGAACAAGTGCAGTTCCTCCTACTGGCACGGTTTTATTTCTTCATAAAGCAACCGGGGTTGCTGAGGAACAGCCAGACAAAGCGTTGAGCTGAGGAGTATTCAAACTATTTGGCAGCATATTTCAGTCCCGTGGGGTTCAAAGTCTGCTCGGAGAGAAAGCGCAGGATATAAATCACCAAACGCAGACAGAAGCACTTAATATGCAGAAAAATCAATCGGACCTCTTAATACTGCATCTTAGAAAAGAAAAAGATAGGAGTAGATGATATCTAACATTAGATGTGGTATTGAATTAATTTACAGGATTATGTGTTGTCTTATCTAACCTCATTTCAGTGGTTTTTTTTGTTTGTTTTTTTTGTAGTTGCCAGATTTCTCACAAACTGGTCACATGTTGAGGGCGATAAACAACGTCTGGCATGCTGTTGTGCAAAAAAAATAAATAAAAAAAAACACATGCTAAAGTCATGCGTTAAACATCTGAGCTGGATCATATGACAAATGCTGAGCCAGGTGATGGTTTTTACGCGATGGTTTTATGGGGGTTTTTTTGTTACAGATTAAAAATGCATTGCAGCTTTATAGGCTTGTTAGTTTGCTGACATGGTCGCCGTGTTTTTAACACTTTAAGGCAATAAAACTTGAGCTTTATTACAGATTTATTGACTTGTAGTGACACATACAGATGAAAAAAAAGTGATGAATAAAATGTTTGAATTTGTTTTTTCAACCAAATGAAATAGAGTTCCTGATACACCTTGATTAAATTCTTTATTCTGATTGGTCTGATGGTGTTTACTCATTTTCTAAAGCAACTGTACAAATTTTTTTTATAATAACAATTCAATCCTAACAATGTAACAATGTTTTGTAACAATCAGATGTAATGCTGTAACAAACCATTTTGTGCCATCGGAAGGACTTCATGAAAAGCGGCTTTATGGTTGCGATATTTACGTCAAGAAAGGAGAAAAAAAGACAGGTACGGAACTGATGTTTGATAATAGAATCTCTTAAAGTTCAAGTGAGTATTAAACAATATGAAATGTAACTTTAAATGGATACAAATATAGCTGGGTGTCATACTATAAAAGTAACAAAAAAAAAATAATTAAGAACAATAAATTATTTTTTGCGCTTTCATAGTTGCGATAATGCCAGTAACTTGTTGCAGGGCCGGTACTTATAAACAAATGTGACTTTACAAAAGCTTTTTCTCAATTCAGCTCTCTAAATTATACTTGGTTAGAATATTAGTTGGAATTAATTATTTAAGAATTAATTGAATTGGGTTTTCATATTGATTAATTAATTGATTAATGGACCGCATCAAGAGCAACAAAAGTTTCTACTTTCAGTCCAGGCAGCTGTGGATCTTTAAATTTCGACAGCCAATGACAGTAAAGTGCCATTAAGCCCCACCCCTAAAATAGGTAGCTGGAACAGTGAACTCATAAACCATAATTTGTTTAAAAAAAAAACAAAAAAAAAAAACAAAATGTGTTCATAAACAAATTTTGATATTCAATGTTCAATATTTATGCCGTTATCCAGATTGACTTACAATTAAATCATATATAATACAACTAAGCAGTTGAGGGTTAAGGGCCTTGCTCAAGGGCCCGACGGTGGCAGCTTAATGGAGCTGGAATTTGAACTCACAACCTTCCGATCATTCTATAATTCCACAATTTGTACAGCACTGTGACACGATGCAGATGTCCTGAACTGAACTTAGCATCATCTAATCTGTGCTTGTGGAACTGAAAAGCTAATTGGTGTGTTATTTCTGTCAAAAGTGTTTTGATTGAGGAATCCTGAGTTCAGTGTTTTGAATCTGGACTTCCTGTTTACAGAAGAACCTTGCCATCACCACCCTGAGCGCATGAAGCCAGGGTGTGAGCACGTGAACAAAACACAACGCTATTTCAGCCTGCATCCTCAGGATACGACCTACAATGTCGACACCACAGGAATTGGAGTCACAAGGTAGTTTTTTTTTTCTCCGGACTTCCTCCTGACCGGCTGTGTACCGGAACTTCGTAATTGAATGTGATGTAAAAAAAAAAAAAAAAAGTTGAGATGACCCTGTGACGTTTCCGATCTTTATAGGTATGTTGGATGATACTAAAATACATATCACCACACTAGTAATAAATAAACACACACTAGTTGCATTTATAAAAAAATGTTCTAATCTCTGGCATGGTTGCTTTTTCTCAGAACTGCTTCTACATATATCAGAGCTGCATAACAAGCTGTACAGATATAATCGTTTATCGTTACAGATAAGAGACAGCCACAGTGAACCAAACCTTGTAAAAAAAAACAGCAGGAGTTCAGGGGTTCATAAATTTGCTTATGGAAACCGCTAGAATTAATTAGAATGTATTTTTTATTGCTCCGGTACTTTATTACATTTTATGGTATTATTGTGTTTAACTGCACTTTCCTCAAGAACATAATCCAGACCATGAAATATAATGTTTAATAGAGAAGCTGCTTCAGTGCTCAGACTGAAGGGAACAGATTTAGATGCAGTGTTGAAACTCTAATACCAGCGTGTATATACTTCTTTATTCATTTAATTCAACTTTTTCGCAGACTGCAAATAAGCTGTGGGTTTTCAGCAACTTTCTTAATTTGTGTCAATGTCATTTTAACTCCTTCTACAGACAGATAGGATGATAATAATAACAATAACAATAACAATAACAAGAAAGAAAGAAAGAAAGAAAGAAAGAAAGAAAGAAAGAAAGAAAGAAAGAAAGAAAGAAAGAAAGAAAGAAAGAAAGAAAGAAAGAAAGAAAGAAAGAAAGAAAGGAAGGAAGAAAGGAAGGAAGCAGTATATTGGCGAAAGAAAGAAAGAAAGAAAGAAAGAAAGAAAGAAAGAAAGAAAGAAAGAAAGAAAGAAAGAAAGAAAGAAAGAAAGAAAGAAAGAAAGAAAGAAAGAAAGAAAGAAAGGAACGAAGAAAGGAAGGAAGAAAGGAAGGAAGGAAGGAAGGAAGCAGTATATTGGCGAAAGAAAGAAAGAAAGAAAGAAAGAAAGAAAGAAAGAAAGAAAGAAAGAAAGAAAGAAAGAAAGAAAGAAAGAAGCAGTATATTGGCGAAAGAAAGAAAGAAAGAAAGAAAGAAAGAAAGAAAGAAAGAAAGAAAGAAAGAAAGAAAGAAAGAAAGAAAGAAAGAAAGAAAGAAAGAAAGAAAGAAAGAAAGAAAGAAAGAAAGAAAGAAAGAAAGGATAGCGGAATAGGTGAAACATGAATATTTAATAGCAATGTAATCCAGATCTACGTTTAATGGAAACTAGTTCTGATTTGCTCACGATGGGGTGATGATTTGCTCACGATGGGGTGAACTGCACTGAAGTACATGAGATACAATAATGACTGTATGATGGTGATTTTCTCCATCCTGAGGTCCAAATTTTAGTGCTTCTTCAGCACGAGCCTTACACTCCCAGTGATTGGCTCCCTGTGATTTCAACCCCGCTTTTGCCTGTTGGCCTCTTAAAACGTTTCATTTCACTCTGATAATTACATCTGACAAGTGGTGTTGATTTAAACAGAGCTCATTTCTATGCTGGCCCACACTCGCTCACTCATTCATGGCAACATGAGAGGCTCTCCTCACATCTTCCATCAAACATCAGCCTCATTAGCATAGTTATCAAGTCCTACAGCAGCCACGGTTAATAGAAATATGCTTCTTATGCATCGCTTCTAATTATACGAGTTACTAATACACTCAACATGGAGACGTTCACGGGGTGCACCAAAACCCCCCCGCAAGGCCAGAAGTGCACAGAGCGGCCTAGAACCGGTGCTGCAAATGACAATACACAATAACGCAACAACCGAGTGGCTTATTTTTAGTTACTGATAAAACCGGTACACTTGACGGCTGTGCGATATCATGAAATCATGAATCACATGCTTTGCAGTTGCAGTATATTCCAAACCCACTGTAGTTACATTTATTAATACAGAAAATCCGTGAAAAAGTTTTTGTTCTTGTTATCGCTTATGTTCTAGCAGCTATAAATCGGGATCTTTTTTCATTCTTTATTTCTCCTGAAGTAAATTAAACAAAAAAGCTGCAACCAAATAAAAAGCAACCAAATAAAAAAACAAGCAAACCAGCTAAACAATATGAGGAATTGTCAGAATTTTCTTCTTTTAAATAAATTCTTGACACTTGACACAAAACTATTAAAAAATCCATAGCGCTAGCGTTAGCCGCTAACCACTTCCTGGTTTCTTTAGTGTTTTCATACACGCGCAAAACAAATCTTATATCCAGTACAGAGCCACAATGACACTGCGCTAACTCTGGTTTCTTTTTTTTATACCCCTATGTTTCCAGTTTAATAATTAATAATTGAAACAAAGAATTTGCTCAAAGTGTGGGGCGGAAACTAAACAAACTTGTGGTCCGCCACTTAATATGTTCCTGAGGAAACTAGGATGTTTCACATGTCCGAAAGCCCTGTACCGAAAAATTCGGTACGAATACGTGTACCGTTACACCCCTATAGGATAGTACAAGAACGAAAGCAAAAAAAAGAAGGCAAGCGAGCAAGTAAGAATGCAAGAAAGAAAGAGGGATAGCAGGATAGATGAAACATTAAACAGATCTATGGTTAATGGTAACTAGTTCTCGTACACGTTACGAAAAACATCCAAGAATAACAGTCTGTAACAGAAAAACTAATTAGCACCTTGCTAAACAAAATTGAGTTTTCCATGATCACAAAAGCCAATAATGCCACAACAATGATTACCAAATAAAGTTCCAGCCTTACTGAGCACATGACATTACTACAGGATATTAATAATCCCATATAACACCTCATCGCTCACTGGGTTTCAGAAGCTTTTATAATGTAATACCTGCATGTGTTTACGACCTGATGAGTCAAATGTGCAAGTCAATCAAAATAAACAACTACTGCAAAAGTCTCAGCAGGGCATTAGGGGCAATGAAGTCATAATGCAGAATGACTGAAAGCAATCTCAGTGATCTCTGACACTTCTGAGATGTTTGTACCATTCACATCAGTGGGAATATGCTCGATCAGAACACCTGCACTTGCAAAGGCTAAGGTAACAGGTGATTATTTTATTCCTAATTGAGAAAGTCTCAGTGAAGGAGGTATGGCTTTTGGATCAGTCTTAATGAAGGAGGTGTGGCTTTTGGATCAGTCTTAATGAACGAGGTGTGGCCTTTAAACCAGTCTTAGTGAAAAAGGTGTCGCATTTTTTATGTTAGTCGCAATAAAGGAAGTGTGGCCTTTTGATTAGTCTTAACAACGGAGGTGTGGTCTTTGGATCAGTCAATGTCAAGGGGGTTTGGCCTTATGGATCAGCCTATGTGAAGGTGGTGTGGCCTTTTGGATTGGTCTCAGTGAAGGAGGTGTGGCTTTTTGGATCAGTCTCAGTGATGGAGGCGTGGTTTTTTGGATCAGGCTAAGTAAAGGTGGTGTGGCCTTTTGGATTGTTCTCAGTGAAGAAGGTGTGGCTTTTTTAATCAGTCTCAGTGAAGGAGGCATGGCCTTTTGGATCAGTCTCAGTGATGGAGGCGTCTTTGTATGTTAGTATGTTGTATATCCATACCAATGAAGAACATGTGACGTTGAATGTCCATCCTAGTTCAGGAGGCGTGGCCCTTATTTGTCAGTCACAGTGAAGGAGGTGTGGCCTTGGATCAGTCTTAATGAAGGATATTGCTTGTGTGTGTCTGTCCCACTAAGAAAATGTGGTCTTTGTCAGTCTCATTGAAGCAAGCGTGGCTTTGGCGTTCATAACGATGGTGTGACCTTTGTGTCTGTTAAAATGCTGGAGGTGTGGCTGTTGTGTCGCATTTTTATGGCTCCCAATCCTGGCTGGATGTGGCCTAATCAGGATTTAAACCCAAGATTAAGCAATGTAAGGGCAAACATTTTCCTCTTTCACCACTTACACAAAAGATTTTCAACCTTAGTATACATTCTGTTTTATCATAGCTACAAGTTCTAAAAGCAGGCAAACGATTACACATTTTTTACACTGTCCAAACCTCTGAGGAAACTTTTTCCTCAGACGAGGACAAATAAAACGGATTTACACAACGAATCCCAACGACCAGCTCCTTCAAGGCAGTCTGAGGTCCTTTCCTAGCTAGCTTATGATTAGTCAGTGGTTAATATAAACTCTCCATGAAAGACTCTTGCTTAATGGGGCAGAAATAGAAACAGTACTCGGGCACATCTTATTACACACAAACAGGCCAGTGAAGAATGGCTTTAGCTAATTGGGCTTATGAGGTGCAGAGCTTTAAAAGTGCATAAGTAACACACTGGGGCTTAATGTGACATAGCAAAGCTTGGCAAATAAGATCAGCAAAACTAAATTTAGAGCCACAAAGCCTTGAGTTGAGAGAGAGAGCAAGAGGGAGACATGTGAAGGATACATCTGAAGTCTAAACAAAAGCATGCATTTCAGTTTCCTTTAAAACCACAAACCCTCAGTTTGATAACGGCTCTGGTTCCATTCAAATAGGGTCCGGAAGAAAATGTGGCAATGTAAAAAATGTTTGAGTTAGCACTGTGACTTCTCAAAATGCCACTAGTTTACACACACAGTGTGATATAATTTAATAATTATAATAATAAGATATAATTAGATCTTAAAATTCATGAGTGTCATCATTCATTAAAAAAAAGGATTCTCTTCTTAGTGTCAAAATAGATTCAAAGTGCCAGTTTCAAAGAAACACAATCCATAGCTAACATTCAGATACCACGCCTCATTTATTAAGCTGGATACACTCAAACTCACACATCAAAGCCGCACCTCCTTCATTTAAACTGACACATCTCAATCACACCCCCTTTCACTCGAACTGACACTTTTAAGCCACACCTCCTTCACTTCAACTGACAGGCCCAAGCCACACCTCCTTCACTCAAACTATGGGACTCGAACACCTCCTTCACTCAAACTAACACACCTCAATCACACCCCCTTTCACTCAAACTGATACACACAAGCCACGCCCCCTTTCACTCAAACTGCCACACCTTGTTCACTAAGATAACCTTCTGAAACTGAAAACATGAAGGAGGTGTGGCCTGGGTGGGTCAATCCCAGCAAAAAGGGATGTAGCCTTTCAGACAATCTCATTCAAGGTGTCAATCCTAGTGAATGAAGTTTAAGATTTGTGCCAGTCCCAGTAAACAGGGTGTGGCTTTTGTGTGTAAATCTCAATGAAGGAGGTGTGGCTTGGATGTGTCAGTCCCAGTCAAGGGGTGTGTGGTTTACATATCAGTCTTAGACAGGGAGATGCAGCTCAGATTATTCAGTCACAGTGAGTAAATTGGCTTCGGTATTTCAAACTCATTGATGGAGGCGTGGCCTGTGTGCGTCAATCAAAATTATAAAGAAAAGTGGCTGTTAATCCAAATAATATTTGTGGTCTTTTTCCCCCCCAGTCAATTCCCGTAAAGGAGGCATAGCCTATATCTGCTATTAAAAGGTTTAAATGTATTAAAAGGTTTATATGTATTCCACATATATGTTTTGTACATGTCTTTGTTCTAGGGTTATATGTAATCACTCACAGATAACCATCAAATTACCAGTAGGCAAAATACGTCTGTAACAGTTATAAGTTGTAGTCGTTCCAGACAGACACGTTTAACTACAATATTATCAATATGTGCATCCTTATACTATTTTAATCAGCGTAAAAGGCTTCAGAGCTGTTGCTATCAGATCCCAGAACACTTATGCTATCATAAAAACCACAAACAATAAAGATAAGACCCAGCTCATGAGGGTGTATCTTATCTCGCTCTTAGCACTGCATAACCCTGATAACAACCTGGTCTTCTGTTGCTGTGAATGCCGGACACACCGTAACCGAACGACGTTCGGTTTCCATTGGCAATCTTTGATCTCACACAAATGCATGCGAAGACATGTTCTTTAACGTTTATCGCTCAAACAAGTCTTAACCAAGAAATGTGGGTCATAGAAAAGAGAACGTAGCAGCATTATAAAGCATTATTAAACCACTCCATGGTGTGCAGTTGAAGAATACCAAAAAAATATATCATATTATATATATATTATATTCAAATATGAGGTTAGAGTATGAAAGAATGTCAAACAGGACTGGTGGAGTTGTAGCCATGCTGGCCAAGACTGTGACACAACTAAACCTTTGTCTCGCCGAAACTACATGAACATACTGAAGTGCAGAACTATACGTTTATAAAAAGCCAGAGGAAACATGAGCTCATTAGTGTGGCGTTCTGAATGGCTGCGTGCCATCATCAGTGATGGAGTGGAATCCAATACTAGGCTTGTGTGTCTGCGCTAAGACTGCCAACATCCAAAAACCTACATCGTATGTGAAGCCAGCAATGGAAAGCCAAAAAAAGGTGGGTGGGAGTTAAAAATCTTTCACCATTATATTCATGTGAATAAAAATAGCTATAGGTGATGCAGGTCCATGTTTTAGCTACTATGCAAATAAATAAGCAACAAAAAAAAAGGCTTACTGGCCTTCACAAAAAAGCAAGTTACTGTTATGTAGCAATGTTTCCACACAACTTTCTATTAATAGGATTTATTGCAAATTGGACAATATTTTCAGAATAATGCAAAACTTTGAAGCAAAAAGCTGACATATACCGTAACTCTCCCACTAGCAAACAAACGCGTAAAAAAAAAAAAACTTGCGCTAAGTGCTATTTAAATAATATCAGCTTTTACATGTGACGTGAGGACAGGAAATATTTCAGTGCAAAAATATTGGCCTTGCTTACATTTTGTCGAGGACGGCAACAAAACACGATGTCCTGCATCAGAAATTCGAGCTTGTATTAAGTACTCAACTTGCTAAGTAGCTCACCGCTTATTACCAGAAGCTAGTCTAGTCAGGTTCTGGGCAACCTTAGCATGGAAATGAACAGATCAAATGTTTTAGAAATAAATAAATAAATACATTTGTTCTCCATGTTTCCTCATACTTAGAGGTTAGCACTGTTGAGCTGTTGCATATTCATCCTAATGGTACAATGGCCGTGGTTTGTGGCGCCCGGCCTACATATCACCGTCTTTGTAAACAAGGTCTCTGAGAAACAAGGCGTCTTAATCAGCTCATGCTCACAGCTGCACTCATCACACTCAAATAGGTTTGAGCACAAGAAGGATTACCCGAATAAGTAGACGCCATGTTGGTCCGAGGCTAGTTCTACTTAAAATATTGGTGTTTTTGGATTCTCTTGGCAAACACTGGCCTCCCCTTTCGGGTAAAGGTCAGAACTACGAGGGCTACTATTAAGTTTCCACAAAGCATCATGGAGACCACTGAGATGCTTTTCTTTGGCACCCCCCAACCACCCACTCTTTTTTCTTTTTTTTCTACCACAAAGAATGTCTCTGGCACATCTGCTCGATTTCGTAATGATGAATTCCAGGGTGATTTACATTTCACTAGCCCTGACATTTCAGGAAACAACAGTGAAAAAATGAAAGTGCTTCGCTGTGAAGCATTGTTCAGCAGGTAGCTGAACTGCAGCAGGAGGCATGAGTGCAAGAAAAGCACAATCTGCAATGTTCTGTACAAAACCACCAGATTAGAACGATGCTAAATTTAGCGTGCAAATTGTACAATGACAATAAAAATGAAAAAGCTCTTTGTTTCTGCAGAACATGGTCAAGAATTTGTGGCCACCTGACCATAAAATTTGAATTTGCTTTTTGAACACACAATTCCACATTTATTTGCTGTTACCTCTTCTTTTCTAAAAAAAGATGTTCCACTAGATTTTAGAGTGTGATTGTGAAAGTGTATGCTTATTCATTCACAAAAGAATAATAAATCCAGGTACTGATGTACTGACTTTGCTTGTTCTCTCAAACTTTCTATATGGCTGCTCGCTTGCACTCTTGAGGTGGGGGGGGGGGGTGGTAAACTTTTGCAATAGTCAATGTAATAAACTGTTCATCCGCTTCAAAAGTTTACATCCCCTACCTTTAATGTATGTTGCCTTCTTTGGAACCGCTGAATGTTTGCCCCTGCGTTAACAGTTGTAAGTGTGAAACAATTACCTTGAATATCATACAGTGACTGCTAGAAAATACAGTATTAAAAATCAAGTTTGTGTGTAAACGTCTGTAAAATCTATTATTATTACAACAATACTAATATTATTGTTTGCTGTGGACTTTATATACAAATGATTGCAAATATATAAAATAGCTTACTAAAGAAATACAAACTAAATACATCAATCCCTATTTTCATTTTAATTCTTGACATTTTGCAGATTCTGAATTCGTTATGTAAAAATATGGCTTTAACTGTACATACATGATGAAAACAAGCTAACCAACTAGCATTCCAAAATGATTTACTGTACACTTTGCTTGAAGTCTAGACTGCTAGTTTTTAGGTGAATTAATTATTGTTCATTAGACAATCGTTTCAGAATAACAAAACATTCAAGCACAAAGCCAGAAAACTCTCCTGCTAGCAAACAGAGGCATGTGTGGTTACATGTTTCAAAAAATAAAGATGTAAAGCGTACAAGTAAAAATAATCTTTATTTAACAAACGTTTTACACCTTTGTTTTATATTTTTTACAAACCTTTACGTTTCTGAGAGAAAGTGAGGCCTGGTGTAGCCCAAACTCATTAGCTATGCTATTATTCTTTACACAAGCATGTAGCCTGAGGGATGTTTTACCTCAGAAATTAAGCAGAACTGCAGAGACCTTCAAGCATAAAACAAACAAATAAGCCTGACATGCTAACGTGTGGATGACGCGTCTATATACCGTGCAATTCTTTTTTCTTTTCTTTTTTTTGTAGCCGATGACTAAGATTTGGCCTCCTCACTGATAAGTATAAATCAAGATCACCATTGTCTTGTATTATTGAATTCTGGTTCCAACAGACAAGCAGGACAAAGAAAAAAAACCTCAACAGTAGAACTAGCTGACCATAGTCAAATCAGGTCTTTTTTTCAGTGCAGGATGCTCAAAAGAATAGTTTATTTTGCATACATTTTAATAGTCAAAACAGTTGAAAGAAAAAACCCTTCCAAATAGGAGTTGAAGACAAGAAATAGCCTAGTGGTTAAAATGTTGGACTTGGGAGGTCGTGAAGTTCAAATCCCAATCTGCCACTGTTCAGCGCTTGAGCAAGGCCTTCAACCCTAAACTGCTCCACTGTATAAATGAGATAATTGTATGCCAAATGCCATAAATGTAAATGACAAGACATTGTTGAATGTTAGGAGGTTACAAGGAGGTTAACAATTAAAAATTCATTCATTTCATGAGCAACAAAAAACAAGCACAAAAGGATTATTTATTTTTAATCAAGGCTATCTAATGCATAATGGGAGATTTATATACCGGTATATTAAAAAAAAAAAAAAAAAAAAAAAAAAAAACACGTTTGTTGCAGGATAAGATTCCCACCCACACAGCGTTAGTGTAAATCTTTGCCATGGATGTCTGGAGTAATAAATTATTGACATACAGTACAGTATGTGTATGCATGTATACAGTAACCCCGGTATTGCCAAGCTGCCACTCTTGGGCCCTTGAGCAAGGCCCTTAACCCTCTATGCTCCGGGGGTCCCTTACGAGGGAAATATCAAGGTCCGTGACGTCGGAGTGACGTGGGGCCGCCTTCCCGTGGGCTCACCACCTGCAGGAGGGACCGTAAGGGACGGTGCTGTGAGGATTGGGCAGCAGTCGAAGGCGGGGGCCTGCTTAGACTGCTGCCCCCACGACCCGAATTACGGATAAGCGGGAGAAAATGAATGATGAATGAATGAATGAATAATTAGCACACTTGGTAAATAAATATATTCTAAGAAGCTGTAAATAAAATCCCCACAATCAACGCTTGATGAAAACCAAGCTGCATTAATTGCGTTGTTTAGTGATTAATTGTTTACAAAATTTGTGCCGTTAAAATTTATTTGCATTAACGCGTTATTGATGCACAATTTTGACAGCCCTTTATAATTAAATAGAAATAAATAGTTTACCAATGCAAATATGTTAAAAAAAAACGATGCATCGCGATACAAACGCGAACTTGTTTCCGATGCATCGAAAGTTTAATACATAATAGCTATAACAATGACAATGTAAGAACCATAACAGACATCATTATAACACATTTTTCATTCTTACTCAAAAAACCCTCCTGAAGGTCAGACTGAATAATAATAAAATGTTAGCAGTAATTTATGCAGTTAAATCATAAATGAGAAATATTTAAATAATGCAATTTAAAATCAGATGATACGAGATAACGCAAACACAATGTGCTACATTCGTTCTCTTGACTAGTTAATGAGTTATATGTTACTACGTCACATTTTAGTATCCGTTTTATTAAGTGAATCGATTTTCTGATCAGAACCCAGCGACCGAGAACCAGGACTGGGAAGCACACAGGAGATTTCAGCTGCCTGGTAATAAATGTATGATTTGCCTGCCCCTGTGTACTGTTAAAAGTATATTGATATACTGGATTACATCACCTACTCAAGATTTAATTTAACACTCGAGGAGTTTAACAGCCTGAAGCAGATCTGAGACGGAAATAACCCGACAGCTTCTAAAAGGAATTCCTGAAATCTCAACACTATCGAAATGCTTGGAAACGTGAAAGCTGATGCAGAGCGTTTTACTGTAAAGTTTTTGTGCATGCTTAACAGAAAGTAAATTGCCAGAGTATGAAATCACAAACGCCGGTAACACAATGCATTCCATTCATACTCTGGAGTAATGACAGTGTCGTAACTTGCGAACAAATTCAAACTATTTCCGTAACACGATTCAGATGTTCCTCAAGTGCATTCCAGTCCACCGCAGCTATTCACACACGGCCATGTTGTTTTAAAACCCCAGGAAAATATTGAGTGTGCAGTTGTAATCATAATAACCGGTAATAAAATCCCGAGTGCTCCACAGGTCACGAGAAGAAAACAATTAGGCAAGAAAAAGAAACAATTTCTCACATGAGGTCATGAAGAAAAAAAAAAAAGGAGTCAGGTTTGAGTGGTCTCGGGAAGGTCCGATTTCTATGCTGTATATGAGTCATGTCTTTGTGAAAACCCCCTTCTTTTAGGGTGCATTCAACATTTAACACAAAAACAGCATGTGACTCCACTTACAAGGCGACATGAGAGGTCGAAGGCTACGGAATGACGAACAAAACAAAGGCCCCCGCGAGCGATAATGAAAATCACCAGCTTACTGGAAACGCTACAAATATCACGGCGCCTCCAGAAGCGGTGTGTGAAGATAAACGAAAGCCACCAGATGACAGCCTGGAGGTTTTTTTTTTGTTTTTTTAAACCAATAGAAAAGCAGTTCTTTTTGTTTGCTGGGAGATGAACATTAGCACAATGGCCAGTTAGCAAAGCAGCAAAGCATGGTGGCATGTAACGGTGTGTCAGCTGATAAAAAAAATGGAGAACAATAAAGAAAATAGGATGAGGAAGCTTTTTTTTTTTTTATGACAGTTCAATTCCCTGCCACTTAGCCCCTTTCCCAAACATTTCCTTTTCCTGCTTAGGAAATCCAACACACCATCCATCCTCATAGACTCATAACAACAGTATCTATGCAATTCAAAGCTTCTGAACTCACAGACCAAAAACATCATCTCTACGATCTCGTCCAGGGTCAAAGCAGACCTTTAGTCTGTTTTAAAGCTTCAAAAAAAACACCACAGACATCCCTCACAGCCTCCTGCCACCATTTCATAGAATTTCTTTTGCACAGATTAGCATACTGAAAACGCTTAAATCCACACCAGTCATCACCAACATGCGGCGCATTAACACCAGATGGAAACACTACGGCGCTGCAGTAAAGAGGCCGAGAGCTCTATTAGTTCAATCTACGTTAGTCCTTACACTTCACACATTAGCAGCTAAGTGATTACATCATGCATAAGGTGAGGGCCTTCCAGATACGGTGATAATCCAAATCCAGGCGCAGGCTTTAAGCTGAAATGGCGAGAGGGCTGAATGTTCACCAGGCCTAAGCACAGCAGTATGACTCCATCATTCAGTAAGAGCAGACACAGGATATCGCGCAATCACCGGAAAACGCAGCTGTGCTGACATTTTAGCGCTGCCATTGGTTCATTAGTAAGTACATGTTCCTACTATAGTGTGGTGAATGTGAGAGTAACGAGGTATCATTATTCTGCATTGAATACGGTCTTGCTGAAAATCGGTAGCCTGAGTGCTCAGACGTTTAAAAAGGCTAACATGTTAATGCAATCAAATTTTCTAATCGAATAAATTCCCACTGACATTTGCAAAATGAAAGTATTTAAAACTTACGGCAATAAACGGTGTCGCGATGCATCCCCATACCATAACATGCTCCCGAATCCCACCATGAGTTACACCGCAAGTATCACTGATTACAGATTAGAGATTAATCAGACTTGTAAAAACTGTATTCGATAAGAAATTCACTCTGGAAATGTATATATTATTTCTAGAGCTGTCAATCGATTGGAATATTTCAGCGTGAAACCAAACTCAACATAGCGTATGAAGACAAAATATTCTTGTAAATGTTTTGAAGTTATTATGGTATAAATAATCAGGACACCAAACAGAACTTTTGCTATGTTTCCACACGGACGGTTATGATTGCCGGATGTGTGCATCATGGAGGATTTCGGTGTTTGATTTGTGTCTTCAGTAAAACAAATGTTTAGTGATTTTTATTTATTTATTTATTTTATATCTGAGGAAAGAAAGGACGTTGTGAATAAATGTGTGTTGCATTGACGGTTTTTTATTTCACCTCTTTTATATGTACTCCTACTTTGTTATGACAATCATCAAGAATTTGGAGACATTAGCACTCATTTGTATTAATCACACAAACTAAATTCTAATATAAGAATTAAGGTTTATTATCAACAGTCTACTACAACGGCTTTTGATCAGTTCTGCATTTAAGCACCTACCACTAAACAGAACACGTCAACAAAGATGGAACTGTCATGAATGGATATCTGCCACCCAGATAAGGATGGGTTCCCTTTCAAATCTGGTTCCTCTCAAGGTTTCTTCCTCATGCCATCTCAGGGAGTTTTTCCTTCGCCAGTTTCAGTGCCATTATCAGGAACATGCTTATAGGCACTAAACTTATACATTCTTTATACAACTTTATAGCACTTAATCACTTTATTATAAGCTGCTTTGAGACAAAGTCCATTGTTTAAAATGCAATACAAATAAAAAGGAATTAAACTGAATTGAATTTAATGTTATCATGGTACGCAATCGTATGCTTTTATTATAAGTATCAAAAAAAAAGAGAATATTAAGGTTTGCTACAGTATGTCTCTTTCCCCAGTCCAACTGGCCTCAGGTCGGGTTTTGGTGAAGTTTGACGTGAATGAATCTAATTAGAAGATTTTGGCATCACCAAGCCTCATACAAATTAGACCACCACATGTCAACAAACGTTTTTGGAATGTGTGCCAGAGGAAAGCTTTTTCAGCCATCTAATCACAAAAGTAGATGAGGTTCGCTAGATGTTTCTAGCACCATGTCTAGATCCTGGTTCTTTGGTCAAGAGCAAGCTTTCCAACATACAACAAAATGGAGAACAGTTCTAAAGAAAAGCACCAAACCTCTAAAGTGTTGGTTCATTCAAAGAACCTGTAAACCTTAAATAAAAGTACTGTACACCATATTTACCTCTGCCAGGCAGTTACGACTGCTCATGACTGGACAACCCGAAGTATGACAAAACATCTACACCAAAGTGCCTAAATAATCATGGACCATTGCAATCACATTACTCTGACCTACGCAACCATTTAGAAGACCCATAAAGCAAGAGATTCCTGGAAAGATTCCAGGAGGGTCTGCCGAGAATCTATCCAGAGAAGCGCTCTTCTCATTGTACGTCAAGAATTTCAAAGCTGATATGATCTACTCAATAAAAACCTACTCGACATACGCATTAAACCGCCAATCACAATCTCTTTGTACTGTCAGTATTGACGTTCCACAAGACTGACCTGTATATCAAAGACTTTAAATAACATGCTTGTATCCAATAAATATCCATTTTATAAAGCCCAGGAGTGTACAGCTCCTGACAAAGCAAGCCCCTCCTTGCCACCTCCCCCATCCCCACCACTGTCCTTTAATTGATATTGATCAAGCCTGTCTATTGTTGTTCATGTCGGTAAGCCACCTAACCATGACGGTCAATGCAACTAGACACAATTACACAAACAAACAACTAAACAACTAATAAAATTACAACAAAAAAAAGATTGTGTTTGGTCTGGATGGGGAAAGGAGGCTGTTGAATGTCACATCGTATTTTCATGCAAAATATTTTGCGTAACGCTGTAGGAAAAAAAGCATCTTTTTACACTATAACAAGGTTATCACTGGCTATCTG
Organism: Silurus aristotelis; assembly: GCF_946808225.1. NCBI lineage: Eukaryota > Metazoa > Chordata > Actinopteri > Siluriformes > Siluridae > Silurus > Silurus aristotelis. Next base: position 3,822,136 of record NC_139587.1, on the reverse strand, counting down.
GGTAATTCGAGAACCTGAATGGGTTGTTAGACTGCACAGCATGGCACGTCATTTCCCTCAAACGTAGCCATCATGATTCCATTCCATTATATATATATATATATATATATAAAATTACTATAATGCTGAATATCGATGTCACGTGTACAAGCTGCTACATCACTGGCAGACATCGGAGTACGCAGGATGTGAAACGAGGAGGAAATATATGAGAAAATGTACAAATGCGAACATGTAGCAGGAGTGAATGAAACCTGTTTATATTGTATTGCGCGTTTCCTTTTGTGATTTCTCGTGCACCTGCATTGCGAATCAGATTGTGATTCCTATATAGGTGCATCGAAAGACAATACAAAATAGAATCCAAAACTCAAAAACACACGTTTATGTTTATATACACACACAACATATAACACAATGTATCATTTGTTGGGTGTATCAGTGCTATGATTTTTTGTAATGCACCTGCACTATAAAACTGGTCCTACAGTGTGTGTGCATGCGTGTGTGTGTGTGTGTGTGTGTGTGTATACATAAAGCCATCATATCTAAATACCTGGATACATATTGTTACATATAAACATAATTGTATTCATTTTGTATCGTGCATTCCCTTTTTGCGCACTTTCATTGAATCACACGTGTAATGTACATGTCTTCTGGTGTGTGCATGTGTGTATGAACATGTGCACATGTATGTACTGTATTGTATGTAATGATGATGTGCTCCTGACCTGTTGCGTCCTCTCGGCCGGGTTCAGCATCACCGCCTGCCGAAAGCTGTTGTCCACGTACGACGCCATTGTCTCCAAAGCAAAAAGATAAAAAAAAAAAAAAAAACGAGTGGAAAAAAAATTATGAATTAAAGAATTTCCGGGAATCACCGCGGTGTGTCCGTGCGTGTCAGCCCGTGTGGAGGCTCCTTCCCCGGGACACGGCCTGCTGCGCCCCCCCGGGCCTCTCTCTGTGTCTCAGTCTCTCGATCCGACAAAGAAGGAAGCAAAAAGCCCCCTGCAAAAAAAAAAGAAAGCCCACAGTGGCACACCTTTACCTGTCCAAATTAACGCGTGGAAAAAATCCCGGTGCGCTGATTCTTCTTTTTGCCCAAAGCATTAAATGCATTTCCCTCCCGACTACACCGTGCCCACGATCCGCGGATCTCACGACGCCTCCAAGGAGAGAAGGAGAAAAGATCCACCCGTGGGTCGGGTTTCGGTTCTGTTCCGCGAAAGCGTCAAACAGCGCGCGTGCGTGCGTGCGTTTGTGTGTGCGCGCACGCTTAATTCAGTTGCTTACAAAAGTGACACACTGTTGTATGTGCGTGTGCGTGTGTGTGTGTTTCCCACTAACCATGGTGACCGGCTGCGTACCGTGAACGCGCACGATCGCACGGGAACGCGCAGAATGGGCGAGACCTGGGAGGTGCACCATAAACAGGAGCGGAACAATGCTGAGCTGTGCTGCCATCCACCGAGCACTGCATACAACTACAGTCTCAACCCTGCTTTATCCAACCTCCTGCTGAAGATCTCTCAAAAATGCATTTTGGAGCCCTAACAAAATTTCCCATTATACGTAAACACCTGACCACCAGACCCTCTGAAGCGTCACCGCACTGCAAATTGGAAGCGCGCAGAATATAATAAAATGTATGTTCTTACATGACGATGCGCCAAAACCTTGAACGTCCTGCACAGAACCCTGATCTCAACCCCACTGGACACCTTGGAGAGAAACTGGATCACCAGCTAAACCCGCAGACCTCCTTGTCTAACATCAGGATCTAATCTAATTTATGAGTTTGAAGCTGAAACATCACTGACTACAGACTCAACACTGATTTATCCAACCTCTTGCTGAAGATCTCACAAATGCATTTAGGAGCCATGAACAAAATTTCCAAGACTATCTGGGACACCTGACCTCAACGTCTGTTCTGGTCTGACAGTGTGCCAGTGTACAAATCAAGCTCCGTGAAGTCATGGTGTGTCAAGGTTTGACAGATAAAGAACTTCTGCCTCATGAACAGAGCCTTGACCCCAACCCAACTGATCACCTTGGAGAAGAACTGGACCACCAAATGAACACCAGATCTCCTGGTCTTACATCAGAGTCTAATCTAACTAATGTAATTAATGCTATTAAGGCTGAATGATCACTAATCCCAAACGCCACCCTCCAAAATCTAGTGGAAAGCCTTCCCAGAAGAGTAGGAGCTCTTTTAAATTAGACATCTACAAACCTTTGGTTATATGGTGTGTTTTTGTTTTTTTCCCCAATGGATAGAAGAAGCATGCGAGAAAATTATAATAAAAACTACAGATTTTTGTGTGTGTGTGTGTGTGTGTGTGTGTGTGTGTGTGTGTGTGTGTGTGTGTGTGTGTGTGTGTGTGTGTGTGAATTGTAAAATCATTAATATTTTAGAATTGTGAGAGTCGAGTGCACTCATAAATAACTTATTGAGCCAGCAAAACCAGGACACTAACAACCCACTGTGAACACCATAGTAACTATGGTCTCCATGGTAACCAGAGGTGACCCCCCCCCCCAACAGTGTGCTTCTACCCTCAGTTTATACTCACCTGGAGCTCGAAGCAGGTGGCTGATAGAAGAGATGAATAGGAAAGACTGGAGGACAAAACCTGCCCACCAAGAAACAGGGCAAATCCTTTTTACAGGTACAACCAGTGTGGATTTGTTTATTTATTTGTTTGTTTATTTGTTTGTTTGTTTGTTTGCTTGATTATGTACCTGTTGACTACATGCAAGATCTAAATCGACCACTGGATACTGATCCCTTTACTTTGTCAGTAACGGTGAACGTATTCGGTTAATAATAACAAATTGTGAAAATTAATTAAATCAATTTGACTTGTTTTTAAAATAAACAAAATCTTTCTATTAAAAAAAATCTATACTTTTTTTTGAAAGGGGGATTAAATAATAAGGTTCAACTTTAATTCGATGAATAATAATAATAATAATAATAATAATAATAATAATAATAATAATAATAATAATAGTTGGAGGTTGGCTGATTAATCGGTACCGATAGTTAATAGCAAACTATCGACTATCGGCAAATATCCGTACCGTTAATTTTTTCGGCTTCCGGTCTGCTGTCATTACGAGAGCGCCCTCTAGAGGCGAATCACTGACACCACGTGTTGTTTGTTTTTACACGTGTGACTGCGCGCTATATTATATTAATTCATCACAATTTATTAATTATATAATTCTACTCGTTAATGAATAGATCCATATTTATATACTTTAACACATTTTCATGATTTCAGACTCTTTTTTTTAATGTCTGTAATAAAGTACTGAATACTATTGTACACGGAGTTTTTTAATCGGTTATCGACAAGTACGATCCAACTTCGGTCCACCTCTAACAATAATAATAATAATAATAATAATAATAATAATAATAATAATAATACTCTTTATTTTATATAGCGCAATTAATAGTAACCTCTCAAGGTACTTTACATAAAATATCCAATCATATAAATACAAATATCTATCTATCTATCTATCTATCTATCTATCTATCTATCTATCTATCTATCTATCTATCCATCCATCCATCCATCCATCCATCCATCCATCCATCCATCCATCCATCCATCCATCCATTTACACTGGAAATGATCCACAATTGTCCTTCGGAGAGTTAAGGGGTCAGAGTTGACATCCTGAGAAGTTTCTACTCAAATCCATTGATGTTTTACACAGACCCTTTAGGGTTCCTTTAAATGAAGAAGCTCAACAAGCTTTCAGGCTTGAAACAGGAGCCTTTCTGTCGGCTTTCCTTAGATCCTTTTTTTCCTTTGTTTTATATTTCAATATCTGTCCATCTTTCCCTGTCTGCCTGTCTGTCTGTTTGTCGGTCGGTCGGTCGGTCTGTCTGTCTGTCTGTCTGTCTGTCTGTCTGTCTGTCTGTCTGTCTGTCTGTCTGTCTGTCTGTCTGTCTGTCAGTCTGTGCTTCATTCTATTTTGTGTATGATGATATTCATCTCTCTGCTTATGTTCTGGTCACAATCTTTAAAGATTCCTTATGTATTTATTTATTTTTTTAAAGTGTTAAATGTTTCCTCTTGATGTCTAATATTGTGATATTGTTACATAGTGCTATCATCTCTACTAATTTCATGTCATAGGAAGAAATACAATGAAATACAAAAAATCAGCTCTCACTAATGCTTTGTATGCACCGTCCTTCTGCTGCTCTGTAGGTCCTGATGGCATTGGAAATTACAGAGTCCGGCAATATGATTTTCATAAAAGCATTGGCATTGTTGACTTGCCAGCTGAGGCCACAGGGGATTTAAATTATCTCTTCCGGCCTGCATCAGGTGCACCACCACCGCTGCCCAGACACTGTTACGTCGGGGAGGTGGGATGGGGCATTATGTATGGCTTCCAGCTCAATGCCAGAACTTTACTTAGCAACCACCAGATCAAGGTTAGTCACGTGTAAAATAAAGTATGTATGAAATTGACACTGCAGACTCCTTTCGTAAATATTAAACGTGAAGAAAGCTTTATTACATCAAGGTTTTGCGTCTTTGTTGAAGTACGACAGCAACGGACCAATCGGAATCGAGAATTCTGTAGCACATTGATATAAATGTAGTTCAGCTACTTGAAACTTAAATTGCAAATCATCTATGATGATTCTTATTACAATTATTTTGACTTCTTTTGGCTGATATAATATGATACGTCTTGCTTTCTTTTCATATCAGCGTTCTGTGTTTTGCTCGGACATGGAGGACATCTCAAATATTCCACAGTAAGACCCAGACACTCAGACCTCCCGGAGATTAAATTACCATAACACACACACACACACACACACACACACACACACACACACACACACACACACACACACACACACAGAATCCCAGATTATTAGTGCTAAACTATAGCCTCCTATTCCTACTGATATTTGTTTAATATTCCGACTGATCCAGAATCAGCCACGATTTCCTTTTTACAAGCTTCTCAATTTCAGCTCTGGATCTTCTCATTGATGGTGTTAAATGTCAGTGAGTGATTGAGGAAGCTTCTTGACTTCTCCGCATTAATAATTAACTCACACGTACACCCACACAGGAAACAGCCAGCATGCTTTGTAGACAGGCAGGAGCCAAAGTGCCTGAAAGGACCTGAGGGCCGATGAGAACCTTAGCCTGGACAACAAGCTGAGCAAGGTCAGATATCTACCTGAGAATAACACCTGCTTCTTACAGACTGGGGGTAGAATAGAATTTCAATATCCTGTACACTGTAAAGGGTTTTGGTGTAAATTTACAATGAAATACTGGCAGCTGGGTTGCCAGCCACATGACTATTACTCTACATACAGTTTTTTTATCAGTTGCTTTGGAGCATTTCTCAGTTCAGAAATCAAATACTCAAAACTACTTAAACCTCCACATCATGTAGTCACTTGATCACATCATTAAACATAAAAATGCATTTGCATTCAATGACTTATGCACAGAACTGATGCCTAAGATGAATTTTGATCAACATGAACATAAACAACTGATAATGTAGGAAACAGAAGACACTTGTACACAATCAATTAAATGAATGTACAAATGCATTCACGATTTAAAAGCAACAAGAAATGTTCTTATGATGAGCACAAGTGACTACGTGATGTGGAGATTGAACAAGTAGTTTTGAGAAATTTCATTTCTGATCTGAGAAACACCAAAGCAACTGAGAAAAAACTATATCTACAGTAACAGCCATGGCTGGCAAATTACAGAAAACAACATTACTTTTGCAAGAAATCCAATGTGTTGTGCTGTTCGTACAAATTCAGAAAATTTGAGAACTTAAGTATGATTTGAGAAAAGCTCAGAAGCAACTGAAAAAAACTGTAATAAAAGGTAAAATGATCTAGAAGACTATCCTGTGGTGAAAAACTGCTACAAAGCTCTGTCCTTGGAGATTCCTTAAATTATGGGAAACATTAATTTTCTCCTGAGAAAAAAACTTTAGCAACCGATTTAAGCACAATGATGTATGCCTGTGATCTGGAGTTTTTTGCAGTACAAATATTTGACAAGCAGCTGTTAGAAAGATATGCATCAGTGACTGATGAGAAACTGTGATTTCTTTTGATGGTAGGGACCAGGCTCAATTCAACCGAGGAAAATAATTCAACAAACGAAATGAATTCATCAGAGGAAAAGAATTCAACAGAGGAAAAGAATTCAACAGAATAAAGCAACAGAGAAAACAAGTTGGCTTCACATCACACCCGCCATTGCAAGAGGCAACACTAAAGCGATAAAAGGACTGAACAATAAAAATGTCCCCAATAATGTGCACTTAGTATCAGGAGCATTTACGTGTACACTTGCTTGTTTCGTTATGACTTATGGTCCTGTGTAATGTGCAAAATAATCTAAAATAAAAATGTAATTAAGGATACTGAGAGTTTATTGCGATCTGAATGTACGGATTATATTAGGTAATATAAGAAATAAATTAGAGTTTATTTCCTATATAAATTGTCAGTATGTGTGATACAATAAGCTGTGAAGAAGAGTTACAAAATGGAAGTTGTCAGATTTTCAGAGTATGTTCTAAGTGTTCCTCTGACAGCACACCAACAATACCAATAATTTATTACAGTAATAACATTAAACATATGATATGTTGCACTTTTCATCGGTTTACAGTTATATGTAGTATTATAGAACATGACTTAGAACTGAATTCATTTCTGTTTTCACATTGTAGCAGCTATAAACATGGTTTCCTCACATTGCCCCTTGCAGATAATAAGATGCATTTGTGTGGAGATATATTAGGGCTGTCAATCGATTAAAATATTTAATCGTGATTAATCGCACGATTGACACGAGTCAACGCACGATTAATCGCACATTTTTATCTGTTAATACTTTTCAAGTTTTTTAATACTCTAATCAACATGTATATGGACAAATGTGGATGCTTTATGCAAATTTATGTTTATTATTATTAAAACCAAATCTAACATAGAACAAGACAAAATATTCGTGTAAATGTTTTAAAGTAAAAATGGTGTTACGTTTTAGGACACCAAAGGGAACTTTTGCTATGTTTCCACACGGACGATTTTAATTGCCGGTGAGTGCATAATGGTGTTTTTTTTTTTTTTTTTTTGGTCTGGAGAATAGGGATATAAGTCTCTGATCCAGTACCACAGTAGATGGCGGTAATGCTCTTCTTAAGAATGCGAACCGGCAATAAAGAAGAAGAAGTTTAGCAAGAGGGGAAAGGAGAAGAGGAGGAGGAGGAGGAAGAAGAACTAGAGGAATCAGTAAAAGAAGAGAAATAAGCAGAAAAATTATATATATATATATATATATATATATATATATATATATATATATTCTCCTGCTGTCTTTCATCTATAATATAAATTACCTTTAGTGTCTATCTATCTATCTATCTATCTATCTATCTATCTATCTATCTATCTATCTATCTATCTATCTATCTATCTATCACAATTTAAAGTTTTAAAGTGAAATAAAATTTCATAAAGGTTTGATATTCACTCTGTGGGACTGATGAGTTGAGCACAGATGCAGCACGTGGCCGCTCCGTTACACTAGAGGGCGCCACATACACATTTTACCCGAAAGTTGCTCATGGGAAAAGAAGCTTCTAGTTCATTCAGGAGCAGAGCAACTTCACGAAAGCCAGTGGAAAATGTCCAACCCGAGTCCAGTGTCCAAACCCGGCAATGCGGACAACCCGAGGGTTTTCTTCGATGTAGAAATCGGAGGTGGAAAAGGTGAAGACATTTCTCATTGCCCTCATCACGCTTCTTATCTAATGTTAATGTTACTGACCATTGTTCGGTTAGCACGCGCCTCTCTCTCTCTCTCTCTCTCTCTCTCTCTCTCTCTCTCTCTCTCTCTCTCTCTCACACACTCACACACACACACACATACACCACAATACAATACAACACAACCTTTTCTGATTTATCTTTGGTTTCAGACTTATCTGGACATTTTCTAATTAATTTTCCTACTTTTATTTGTATCTATTGATCTTCACTTCACTGCACTTAACCCTCTGCCCCACATCTCACCATGTTCCCAATTCAGCGATCTGCAGACTGAAGCTGTTCATCATCCAGTCATCAAAACCCCACACTGATATTTCACCAACAGCAGAGTCCTCAATTATACTACATTTCACAAGTGTCTATCCATTCCTCCTCATCTATCTATCTATCTATCTATCTATCTATCTATCTATCTATCTATCTATCTATCTATCTATCTATCTATCTATCTATGCACCCATCCTCTATCTATCTCTCTATCTCTCTATCTCTCTATCTCTCTATCTATCTATCTATCTGTCTATCTGTCTTTGCACCCTTTCATTCCTCCTCTGTCTGTCTGTCTTGCTGTCTGTCTGTCTATCCATCCATTTATTCATTCATTCATTCCTTCTTTATTTATACATCCAGAGAGTCCTGATGCTGTAATCTCCTTCCAAAACTGTCTGATAACCAGACTGTATACACAGTAGAAGTGTCTGAAAAGCAGACGGTATAGACAGTAGAAGTGTCTAAAAAGCAGACGGTATAGACAGTAGAAGTGTCTGAAAAGCAGACGGTATAGACAGTAGAAGTGTCTGAAAAGCAGACGGTATAGACAGTAGAAGTGTCTGAAAAGCAGACGGTATAGACAGTAGAGGTGTCTGAAAAGCAGACGGTATAGACAGTAGAGGTGTCTGAAAAGCAGACGGTATAGACAGTAGAGGTGTCTGAAAAGCAGACGGTATAGACAGTAGAGGTGTCTGAAAAGCAGACGGTATAGACAGTGGAAGTGTCTAAAAAGCAGACGGTATAGACAGTGGAAGTGTCTGAAAAGCAGACGGTATAGACAGTGGAAGTGTCTGAAAAGCAGACGGTATAGACAGTGGAAGTGTCTGAAAAGCAGACGGTATAGACAGTGGAGGTGTCTGAAAAGCAGACGGTATAGACAGTAGAGGTGTCTGAAAAGCAGACGGTATAGACAGTAGAGGTGTCTGAAAAGCAGACGGTATAGACAGTAGAGGTGTCTGAAAAGCAGACGGTATAGACAGTAGAGGTGTCTGAAAAGCAGACGGTATAGACAGTAGAGGTGTCTGAAAAGCAGACGGTATAGACAGTAGAGGTGTCTGAAAAGCAGACGGTATAGACAGTAGAGGTGTCTGAAAAGCAGACGGTATAGACAGTAGAGGTGTCTGAAAAGCAGACGGTATAGACAGTAGAGGTGTCTGAAAAGCAGACGGTATAGACAGTAGAGGTGTCTGAAAAGCAGACGGTATAGACAGTAGAGGTGTCTGAAAAGCAGACGGTATAGACAGTAGAGGTGTCTGAAAAGCAGACGGTATAGACAGTAGAGGTGTCTGAAAAGCAGACGGTATAGACAGTAGAGGTGTCTGAAAAGCAGACGGTATAGACAGTAGAGGTGTCTGAAAAGCAGACGGTATAGACAGTAGAGGTGTCTGAAAAGCAGACGGTATAGACAGTAGAGGTGTCTGAAAAGCAGACGGTATAGACAGTAGAGGTGTCTGAAAAGCAGACGGTATAGACAGTAGAGGTGTCTGAAAAGCAGACGGTATAGACAGTAGAGGTGTCTGAAAAGCAGACGGTATAGACAGTAGAGGTGTCTGAAAAGCAGACGGTATAGACAGTAGAGGTGTCTGAAAAGCAGACGGTATAGACAGTAGAGGTGTCTGAAAAGCAGACGGTATAGACAGTAGAGGTGTCTGAAAAGCAGACCAGATTGACAATTAAAATGTCTGGCATGTGTCACATGACTGATTGAGCCATGTGACACATTTTTCATGATATCTGGATGTATTTGATGACTTATATACCCCTGTGTATGTCTCTGTCTTTGTCCTAGTTGGCCGCATCGTGTTCGAGCTCTTCGCTGACGTCGTCCCGAAAACGGCAGAGAATTTCCGCGCTCTGTGCACCGGCGAGAAAGGGCTCGGAAAAAGCACCGGGAAACCCCTGCACTTCAAGGGATGTCCTTTTCACCGCAGTAAGTACGGAGTTGAGGTTTGGGAGACGCTTGAATTGTAGTTATGACAGACAGACACACAGACATGATCATCTTCCTTCATTCCAGTCATCAAGAAGTTCATGGTGCAGGCAGGAGATTTCTCCAATCAGAACGGCACCGGAGGAGAGAGTATCTACGGGGAAAAATTCGAGGATGAAAACTTCCACTATAAGGTGAAAAGTTTACGTTGGTGATGTTTGAAGCCGCACACGTTACTATTTTGATATTTGATATTTATTTTATTGTAGTAGGAGACTGAAGGTGAGGAGTAAAATCACACATTCCAGTTTACGTCCTCGACATGCAGCTTCCACGTTTATACATTTAATCATCAGAAAAACATTACGTACGTCACTGTACATCATACAATAGACACTACTGACTTAATATTCTTTTTATTATTATTATTAAAATATGATATTAGGAGAAAAGAACTTGAAAACCTTTTCTTTTTATGAGCTATATATTTTAAAATATTGTTAAAAAGCGATTTAAGGTTACTAAAGCCTAATGCTTGGTTTTGTTTATTTATATTTTTATAAAGCATGTTTGCTTTATTTTGCACGTGGCTGTGTACATATTTTTTCTTTCTTTTTAAGCAGACAGATTTTACACGCTTTTGAGCAACTTATTGGCAGCTAAATATGATAAAGATAAAAATTGTATTTATTTTTATATATTTTTTGTTTTCTTAGCATGACAAAGAGGGCTTGCTGAGTATGGCGAACGCGGGGCCAAACACCAACGGCTCGCAGTTCTTCATCACCACTGTGCCTACACCTCACCTGGACGGCAAGCACGTGGTGTTCGGGCAGGTGCTGAAGGGCATGGGCGTGGTCAAGATGCTGGAGGCCATCGACACCGAGGAAGAGCATCCGGTCAAAGTGAGGCACATAGAGACGAGACGAATATTAAAAGAAAAAAAACAATAGCATTCTGTTTATTTACGGCTTCAAAGAACGCCTTGACTATTTTGGATTGCGTCATTAAAGAGAGGCAAAAGTGTCAGCATGTCTATTTTCGGCATCGGCAAAATGACACGTAAATAATATATATTTTTTTAAATGAAAGGTCAACCGGTTCATCGGCACCAATAATTGGTTGCTGGAATTATCAGCTATCGCAAAATACGTTCGGATAGTTTTTCCGGGGTGCTGTCGACTGGCATTACGAGAGGCAAATGTTTTGTTTGTTTTTTTACACAAGAAACTGTAAACGGTGCATGGAGAGTACGATTATTTATTATTAAGGATTTATTAATTATATAATGATATTTACTAATTAACATATTCGGATTTATTTAATTTAGCACCTTTTTATTATTCAGTACTGTTTTTGTTCTTTTTTTTTTATAATTATTATTATTATTTGTAATAAAGTTCAGTACCATTTTACGTGGCACTTCCTGCATCTTAAACAGTTTACAGACAGAGAATATATGAAAGAATCGTTCATAAAAATAACCAACAATTATCATAATTAACAGAATTAGCATAACAATAGAGGTCACACTAGTGCTGCTTAGTGGTGCAACTAGCCAACTACATTACATCTGCATAAAACAACAAATTGTATTCTATTCATTTGAAGGTCAATGGAATTTCTTTAGTTTTGTTTGGCCAAAATAAACCAACCCTGAGTTTCATAAAGCTGGAACTTTAACCATGACTTTGTTTAACCAGCATTTGTAGTATTTGTTAGAGTTTCTGTAGTATCACATTATTTGGAACTTTCAATTAAATCTTTTTGGTGCACATGCAAACTTTTTACTTTTATGCTCTGCAAATTGACTTCGAAATTACTAACGCAAAACTGCAAATCTTCCTCCTGCTTCGTGATTTAATATGTATTGAGTGGCGTGACGAGAGTAGCTGCTGGATATTTCGAACGAGACGCCTCAGACAGTCTAATTGAATTGAAGCCCGAAACATTTAGTGTAATTGTCCAAGCACGAGTTGCTCTCGTGTTAAAAACGAGAACGTGAGAAGGATTAAAATTACATTCGAGCGCTTTGACAGTGACTGGGCATATAATGCGATTTGGTTCAGTTTAATAATAGTGGCCTGTGGCACACAGACTAATTTAAACATCTCTTTCTTTCTCTCGCTTTATATATCTCTGGCTGTCTCAGCCATGTATCATTGCTGATTGTGGAGAGCATAAAGCAGGCGATGATTGGGGCGTGGCTCCTAATGACGGCTCCGGAGACGTGCACTCGGACTTCCCAGAGGACTCGGACGTGGACTTTAACAACGTGAGCATTTTTTTTTTATTTTTTTATTTTTTTAAACGGTATTTAAAAAAATTCTGGGATGCTGCTCGTTTTATTAAAAAAATAACAAGAAACCTTAAGCATTTTCAGTTCATTTAATCAGAAACAGCAACTAACTTGCATTAAGCTCATGAGGTAATTTTATCTTTCAGGCTGATAAAGTCTTGTCCATGGCGGAGGACATCAAAAACATCGGGAACAACTTTTTTAAAGCCCAGAACTGGGAGGCTGCTATGAGGAAGTACTCCAAAGCCCTGAGGTGATTACATCAGTCTGTGACCTGCTTTTGTTCTTAAAAAAAAAAAAAGAGAGAAAATTATTGATTGCTGTTAAATAGCACCATTTTTCCTGAATATGTTGATGCAGGTATTTAGAGTTATGTGGCAGTAACGTGGAAGATGACAGCGAGCAGAAAAAGCTGGAACCCACGGCTCTGAGCTGCATCCTCAACACGGCAGCCTGCAAACTGAAACTGCAGCAGTGGCAGGAAGCCATCGAGAGCTGCGATGAAGTATGCACACTCCATTTATTTTAATACTATGTATATTTTAAAGAGAAAAGGTACCAAGTACCCTGATTCTCTCAAGATCTCAAAAAGATCCGATGGAGCTAATAAGGTCTAACCAAAGATGTAGTTGTTTCTCCATTGGTGCTGTGATGGCCAAGTCCACAAAGCTGCAGCAACCCTTAACTGCTCAGTTGTATGAATGAGATAATTGTAAATTACTCTGGATTAAGGCGTCTGCAAAATGCCATCTAAATGTTCTCGACTTGGATTGCAAGCAAATATAATTAGTTTTTACCTCAGGATTTTCTATGAACCATCAGCTATCTGTCTAACATGTTTCAAATACTGATTTTAAATCATTTTTAGGAGCCTCCACATAGCTGACTTATAATAAACTATGCTTAAGCTAGTAAAATACATTTACTTTAGGAGGACACGCAACATTGTTATCCTCCTGAGGTAAATTTGTTTACTTCAGGAGGATATTAAATATATAAAAAAAAATCTTTGCATTTCAGAAATCTTACAAGTATAAAAAAAATATTACTGAATGCATAGTTTTACCTCAGAAAAAGGTTTATATTGTATTAAGCTGGCAATTCTAATTTCTGTATGTCAGGATTTTTTACTTGGCTAATTATTTTTACCTCAGGAATTTCTCCAGCTAGCTGGCTAAGGAAAAATAACAAATGGCTTTAGTTGTACTTGGTTAGAAAAACATTTTTATATGTATAATATTTATTAAATTATAGCATAACTTTTTTTAACACACTTTTTGTCTAGCAGCAGATTTCAACATTTGAACTTTAAAATAAGTTTTTTTAATTTATTTAATTGTTTGTTTATTTTATAATAAATAATATATTGTTGCTATTCAATGCACAAATTGGGTCCATTACCCGCAAATTATCAAGACGGTTACATTTCAAAATGCCATTCACGATAAAATCAGCCAGAACTTCACCGCTCCGATCTGCTGATTTCATTTAGCGCAATAATTTGCTTGTGAAAATCCAATTAAGGCTGATGGAATTTTCCTCTTTGTGCCCTAATTAAAACATTTCCGTTGCTTCAAGGGATGAATGGGAGGTTAATTAGAAGCTACGGCGAGAGATGTGATAATGATCTGATTGGTGTTTGCTGACTGTGTTCCTCACAGGCTCTGGAGCTGAATCAGACCCATGCTAAAGCTTTGTTCAGGAGAGCGCAGGCTTGGCAAGGCCTCAAGGAGTTCAACAAGGCCATGGTATGAAAGATAATCGCACACACCGCAAGCTCTCGATATGGCGTTCGGTGTATGTTTTTCCTCACATCAGGTTATTTTCTCTTCACCAAGCGCATCACCACCAACCTACTACCTGTCTACTTTTGTTTGACGATGACCAAAAGTATTTCTTTACTCTTTATTTAAAAATAAATTAATAAATACCATCTCATATAATCAAGATTAATGACGGGATGCTTTGAAATTTGAGAATTTCTTATATGGTGTTACATGAAATTCACATACAAATTAAACCTTTAGGATGCAGAAGCTCGTTTTTTTCTACTTTACGATGGCACTACAGTTTACATCACCCGATTTAACACGTGTTCCGACCCTTCTGCATGACCTGTAGCGTTTTCTGGAGCATTGATCTTTTTCTCTCCTTAAATTACAGATCGATCTGAAGAAAGCACAAGAGACTGCACCAGACGACAAAGGTAAGATGCAGCAGACGAGTGTCTGGCAAACAGCTTGGTCTCATCCCCAGTGTTTCCCTCAGCATTCTGCTCATGTCAGGTTTAACAACAAGGGTCACCACAACTTCAATTTTCAGCCCCTTTTTACACTTCTCAACCTTTTATTTATAAATGTGTGCTGGAAACGTATAAGGCTGGTGTAGATAGATTTTTTTTATTCAGCTCGCTCATAAATCAGCCACATACTATAGAGCTTCATTTCGGTTGCCTGGATAATTTATTATACACCATTATTATTATTATGGATTTCCATTACAGCTGGGGTTTACTAGTAATGTAGTCATTTACTAGAAATACAAGGTGGTATCAATAAGTTTCAAGACTAGTTTTGTCAGATGGCAGCACAAGGCTGCACGCGCAGTCACAGGGCGCACCAACCATCCCTAAGACATCGTCGTGTTTACTCAAGATGTCCTTTCATTATTCGGATAAAAAAAAAAATAAATAAATAAAATACTCCACTAATAAATAATTTTTAATCCCTAAACATTATTTTAAAATCAAGCACCAAAATCCACTACGACGCACACATCCGGCAATTAAAACCATCCGTGTGGAAACATTGTTTCGTTTGGTGTCCTGATGATTTACAGTATCTAAAACATTTTAATTACTTTCAAACATTTATGCTCCTATGTTGAGTTTGGTTTCACTAATAATAAACACACATTTGCATTAAGCATCCATATTTGTCCATGTTGATTAAAGTATTAAAAACTTGGAAAGTATTAATTTAACATTTCTATGTTCTAAATCACAAGGTAACTCGAGATAATCATGCGCTTAAATATTTTGACAGCCTTAATATATATATATATATAATTTTATTATTTAGTGTTCAATTGATTACATCACCAAAAAAAATCCCATATTAATATTTTATTATATAAAAATTTGCATTGTTGGAATTCAAATATTGCAGTTACACCCTTTGAACACCAGAGGTCCCAGTCTGTGCAAACCATAGTCGATGAGATCTGCTCTTGTGAAGTAACTGATAATCCAATACCTCATGAGATATATAATCCGTATCCATTGTTACACCTCTACAGTACCAGGAAAACCGACTGGCTGTGGAAAACCGAAGTTTTAGCCGACTTTAGAGATCTGTTTCTGCTTACGATTGAAATTTCCCACATCTGACACTTTGTTTATCCATATTAAATGTTTGGGAGAATGTATACATTATTTATTTTATAGAGATGTGGTACATTTTGAATATAAGAATTAGACATAAATTAGAATATAAATTTATTCATAGCTGTTTTTCCTTTTTTTTTCTTTTCAATTTTATGCACAGTTTGATTCAGAGAGAACATTTTTTTTGCTACATTACACAAGTTCGCTCTCATTCAGTCACGGGATGAAATGAGTCCTTTTTTTTCCCCCTTTCTTTCTCCAGCTATTGCAAACGAGATGCTGAGGGTCAAGCAGAAGGTGAAGGAGGAGACTGAGAGGGAAAAGAAGATCTACTCCAAAATGTTTGCGTAAACGAGTCGTGCCGTGTTTTACGTGCCGATCGACACGTCCTCACGTCCCTTTACTCAACATAATGGCACTAATGTAGAGAACACGGAGAAAAAGTACAGCCAGGAATCTCAGCTCTGAGAAAGAAATGCAGTTTGAAGGAAGATAATATGCCGTGTGGAAACGTTGTGAACTTGAAGGCCTGACACGTGGCTGCGTATAGACTACTGTGTGAAATGTTTATTTAATCAGAATCCAGGCTGAAGACTGTTGTATTTATTTGTTTTGAGTTTGCTGTTGATCGGTTTGAAAGGAAACTCGTCCACACAACCAACTTGATGTTTTAAGAAATCAAAGAATAAAACTGCTGCTTAAGGGGTTATTTTTTGGTAAAATGTATTCATTCTGCAAGTTTGACATTATATACAGTGCGAAGTGGAAGTAGTGTGTAATAAATACCTCGCGTCTGAGCTCCAGCTCACATTCGCACGTGTGCGTTTACAGACAAAACACTCCTTCAAACCGTCAAATGTTAACATTTTATATAAAAGCCCGACTGAAGTCTGTCAGAAGGCTTCTAAACCGTACAAGTTCAACATAATGCCACTTGAGTAATAATAATTACACACAGGTCCTTTAATAATGGACATCTGATCTGTAGGCACACTGAAAATAGACGTGTCTAAAAAACATTAATGAAACAGAACGCGTGATCACATGCCGTTGTAAGCGGGTCCTCCACTGCCCTCGGGAACGACCCAGTTGATGTTCTGGCTGGGGTCTTTAATGTCGCATGTCTTACAGTGCACGCAGTTCTGAGCGTTGATCTGTAGCCTCGTACCGTCACCGGACTCCAGCGGGACGAACTCGTACACACCTGGGAAATTAAATTGAGCGTTGAAACGGCAAAAACAAAAATACACCCTGTAACACAGACACAACTGAACTCTGGCGACCTCTAGCGAGGGTAAGGCGTATTACAAGGCGGGTGACACCTACATCCTGGAAGCGTGACAACGTATCGTACGAAAAATTTTAATATTTGTATATCTCTAGTCAACGTAATGTTATTTGTAGTATCTATCTGGAAAAAATAAAAACATACCTGCAGGACAAAACCTCTGTTCAGGACCATCGTAGATGGCGAGATTCTGAGCTACAGGAACGGCGTCGTTCTTCAGTGTGAGGTGAGGAGGCTGGTTGTGCTCGTGATTGGTCCCGCTCAACGCCACCGATGAGAGGAGATCAAAGCTGATTTTCCCATCAGGCTTTGGGTACTCAATGGGTGTGCAGTCTTTTGCTGGCTTCAACTGGGCGAAGTCCGTACCTGTAAAAAAATAAATAATGAATGAGAAAAGAAAAAAACAATATCCAAAACTTCAGTTTTCTCCACTTCGGTGTTCAAAACCTCACCGCAGTGTTTTAGTGTCCATGGCTCTTTCCCCCTCAGTATCCAGTAGAAGATCCCAGTGTACAGCATACCTCCATACAGCCCGAAATAATTGTGGAACGACGGCCGAATGTTCCGCACAGAGTACAGCTCCTTCCAGACCCAAGAGTTCTTCAAATTTTCCTCATACTCAGGAGCATGGATACCTAAAAGTCACGCCAAAAAAAAAAGGTAAATTCGATCTCTTCGGCTTCTCGTCGTGTAAATCTGAGGAAGAGCTCGTCACGTGCCTGCCGTCTCCGACTCCAGGTTCTCGTCTGTCAGTTTGTTAAAGATGGCCTCCGCTGCCAGCATGCCGCTCTTCATGGCCGTGTGTGTCCCCTTGATCTTGGGGACGTTCATGAAGCCTGGGCTGCAGCCGATCAGAGCGCCGCCGGGGAACGTTAGCTTGGGTATAGACTGTGAAGAGAAAGAAAGAGAGAGAGGCACGATACTTGTTAAGCGGTCGCTAAATACAGCCGAGTGATTCACGTACCGAGACTCAGTACCTGGAAACCTCCTTCGTTTAGAGCTCTGGCACCGTACGCGATCCTGTTTCCTCCCTCCAAGGTGGGAGCCACAGACGGGTGATGCTTCCAGCGCTGGAACTCTCGAAACGGATTTAGGTACGGGTTAGTGTAGTCCAAACCCACCTGCACAAGCACACACACACACACACACACACACACACACACACACACACACACACACACACACAGTGAAAGTAGTAACAACAGCCACGGGAAGTTACATAGCGCCAGTTTCTAATACACAAGTACAATTTTTTTGTTTGCCTCTGCCAGGAGGTTAAAGCCTAACTATCCACTTAAATAGAGTTAATCTCACATGGACAAAAAAAATATGCCGGAAATCTATGGAGTGGCCCAGGATCCATTAAATATCTCCAGACTTATTATATACCATTACATTGTCCATCTCAGACCTCAATGAAATGAAGAAAGAAAAAAAATAAATCAATCAATTTCTCATTCATTCCTTTGACTTACCACTAAGCCCAAGGCCACCAGCGGCTCTCCTTCGTTCAGGTGGTATAGAAAAGTGCCTCCGTACGTGTTTCTGTTCAGAGGCCAACCCACAGAGTGCTCCACCCGACCCGGGCGCCAATTCTTTTCATCAATAATCCACAGCTGGTGGGCGAAAGGGGGGGGAACATGTTAGGGTGCTAACAGACTATAGAGTCTGATACTTTTGTTTTTTTTTTGTTTTTACACTGCACATAATAAAGTAAACCAAAACATATGAATGAAAATGCTTGTTAAAAGGTGTATATGATTTATATATAGTGTGTGTATAGCCGTCCTCTAGTGTTCCTCTGTTCAAATCACTCATTTATTAAATCTAATCTAATCTAATAAATGTTGATAAATTCTGCTTCATAATTTTCACTGAGGAACCAAATTCAAGAATTCTTCTAAAACAAGTTCAAAAAACAAGAACTCATTATGACAAAGATCTAAAGCGAGAACCCATTAGATTTAGAAGTAAATTCAACACGTGAACAAGGAAGACTGGAAATGCGAGTAAGTATTTCTGCGTTCTGAGGTACGAGTTCATATGAAGACGTGTGGCGGCTCGGGTACCTCTTTAAGGCCGATGGCGTAGGTCTGTGGTTGGCAGTTCTCCCTCAGGTTGAACTGTCTGTAGAGTTGTTTGGAGAGGTGACCGTGACATCCTTCTCCAAACAGAGTGACCTTAGCGTGGAGCTCCATGCCTCGTTCAAACACGTCCTGTAAAACACACGCGTTTGCTCATGTATTTATATTTGATATCTGCGGTCATTTCAAGACCAGACCGAAGAAATCGCTTGTCTAGAAAAGGGGTGACGAACCTTAGGAGAGCCGTCTTTAGCGATACCGACGTCGTTGGTGGCGATTCCCTTCACGCTCCCGTCCTCATGAAACAGCACCTGTATGTGGGAAAAAAATTTAATTAAAAATAAATAAATAAAAATCGTTAAGGTTTAGAAACTCGTTGCATCTGGAAAGAATTCACATCGCTTCACTTTTTCCACATATTCAAAACAATTCGAAAATTAAATTAAATAGTGAAAATTTACTAGACCCAGTTTGGGTGATACACGTGTAGAAGTGCGTGTTTATTTGACGTAATTTTCTAAAAAATATTTTCTGTTCTACTTCTTTCAGCACATTAACAAAAAGTCTTCATTCCTACTACATTTTTTCACTCCCTTAATATGCAGCATTTTCTTCTTTTACGAAAAAATTCTTTACTCTGGACATAAAACGCAAAAAAAAGACGCGCCATTTCGCCTACGCGCAAAACTTTGATTTTTTTATACCCCTGGCATTTTTGTGTATGTTTTCAGGTTTTATAATATTTGGATTGTAACCACGTTCCGCACGTTAAAAGAATTTCACTCGGTACACGTGTGCGCCGAACCGAAAGTCCTGTAAAGGAACATTTTGGCACGAATGTGTGTATCGTTTTCGTACCTAATTCAGGCTTGGTCTATGTTTTTGGACTAATCAGGGGGAGAGAGAGAGAGACCTCAAAAGAAAAAGAAAATATGGGTCACTATTTTCAGACCTCGGCTGCAGCATAGCCTGGATACAGCTCGACCCCGAGTTCTTCAGCCTGCTCACCCAGCCATTGCACAAGGTGACCCAGTCGCACTATGTAGTTCCCGTGATTATTCATAGGGAGACCTGCGGAAAGGAAGGAGGAAGTGAAAAAAAAAAAATCATCTTAGCAATGTCCTAAAGCAATTTAAACAAGAACAGATCTATTTTCGGTATCTCTGCCTGAGGAATTCAAAGGTGTGTGTTCATTGTGCACGATTGTGTAACACCCGCAGCAACAGGTTCTGAAAGACGTATTACTTTACCTGGAAGTATTGGTACAGGGATTCTGTATTTTTCTGTGAGAATAGCAAATCTGTCCTCTGTAACCAGTGTGTTGAGTGGCGCCTGAAAGGACCGCAAAAAAAAAAACACAGTGATTTGTTTGCTGGAGAGAAACCAGGTTGCTGGGTTTAGAATGAATTTTAATCAAGGTGTCAACAAAGTCAACAAATGTGCCAGAATAACACCTTCCGTGAATCATCTGACACGTTTCCAAGGAACAGGAGAGAGTTATGCGAGACATGCAGCTTTATTTCTGTCACGTGGAAGTGAACTGTCAGAAAACCGAATATTTTTCTTTCTCCCAAGACAGGAAAAGCAACATGACAGAGGATTGAACTGTCTACAGTAAAACAGGAAGTCCTGTCACTCATGTATCAACCCCATTCAGATCACAGACTCATTAGGATTTCTATGTAACATTATTCTTTAAAAAAAAAAAAAAAAAAAAAGAACCCACTGAATCAATTAGTACATTAGTAAACCTGAGTATTAACATTAATTTCGAAATTTATGAATGTTGCAGTGCTGGATCAATGGTTATGGCTCTGGATAAGTGATTGATAGATTGAGTGTTCGAGCTGCGGCACTGCCACCGCTGGGCCCTTGAGCAAGGCCCTTAACCCTCTCTGCTCCAGGGATGCTGCATCATGGCGGACCCTTTGCTTTGACCCCAGCTTTCTAACAAACTGGGTGAAAAATGTCACTGTGCTATAATGTACATGTAAATAGTAAAAGCCTCTTTTTTTAGAAAGTGGTGGTTTTCTGATGGGGAGGTGTTGGGCCCTTAAACAAGGCCCTTAACAATTTCTTCTCCAGGGGTGTTATACAATGCATGACTCCAGATTCCTAACAAGCTGGAATATGCAAAGAAAGAAATGTACTGTGTTGTGTTGTACATGTGACAAGTAAAAGACTTCCCAAAACAATTTAACGACAGCATGGTGTGAAGCGGAGATACCTGTTAAACCCTGAAGGTTATTATTTTCCACAATAATTGTATTCTTTTTTTTTTTTTTTTACCACACCAATTCTAGACAAATTGACAAACCAGAAACCTAAGTATCAGCACCGATAAATGATTGCTGGATCTACTGGCAAAAATCTATAGTTTTTCCGGGTTGCGTTATGTAGTACGAGGGCGCCCTCTAGAGGCGAATCAGATGCCACATGCTGTTTATGTTAATATTCACATTGTTTTTACTTTTTTATTTTTTAAAACGGAGTGTTACTTTTTTATTTTTGTTTGAATGCATGTCTTTTATATTCCTCAATATTCATTCATACAATTAATATATTAATTTTTATTTCATTTAATACAGTTTCACGATTCAGTGCTGCTTTTTTCAGCACTATTTTACATGGAGTTTTTGTTTTTCTATCCAGAATTCAGAATCCAGATTAATCGGTTATCAGCAAGTACGATCCGCAAGTAAAATCCACTATCAGACGACCTCTAATTATTACACCTCCATGTACATGCAGTTACTGCAGAATCGATCCTTAATATAAACATGTAACTTACTTGAAGAGGACAGCACTAGGGCATAATGCTAGTTCATAATTAATACACATTATTGCACCTAATTCTAAATCCTTAGTGCTAGTGCTTATTAAATTCTTTATTCATTACCGTTCCCTTACTGTGGAACGGAGACGCTTCAGGGTATTATCACTCTTAACTGCTATTACGAGATTATTAGTGAGTGTGTTCACTCCCACTGTAGTCTTTATGACCAATTAGTCTAAAGGTGGCTCATGTGTATTAGGAATGATAAGGTCTGAGTGTGTTTGTTTAAGTGTGAGAGAATATACCCCTCTCTCCTTCCAGTCTGGTAAGAGCTCAGTAAGAGCACTGGGTTCTAAACAGGCCCCGGAGAGTGTGTGAGCTCCGATCTGAGACGCCTTCTCCACCACACACACGCGCAGCTCCTTCTCGTGCTGATTGGCCAGCTGCTTCAGTCGGATGGCTGCGGACAGGCCGGCAGGGCCGGCGCCCACAATCACGACATCTGCCTCGTCAGCGAAACGCTCCATGCCCACACCTGCAGGAGGAGTCGGGAAACGTCTCAGTACACGATTATGTGTTTACGGCAAAAAAGAGTATGGTTTTAAGGGGGAGGAAATTTCCCATACATTTTGGGAGACTTTCCTTGGGAAATTTTGGAAATATTCCAAGTTGGAAGCTTACCAGGAATTCATGGGAATTAATAAAAAGAAATTTGTATAAACTGAATCATATAGAAACATAAATATAAACATTTCTAAATATAAAAAATATATAAATGTGGCCTCAGTAACAGTAAGTTGTGCTGTGTGCATGTGATTGATGAATTTGCAGTGGCATTAAATCTGTTTGTTTTAACCGAAAATTTCCGGTTTATTCCCATTTATTCCCGTTAATTCCCACATATTTGCATTGATCCGATCAGCAGTAAAGATGACTAATTTTATTAAATAAATTTCACAATCCCTAGATATGTGTGTCTCTACTGGTAAAGTAAGCAGCTAAAAACATCATCGAAATTCAAGAACACTTTTCTTGCGTCACCAACCTTCCCATCGTGGATCCTTGTCCCGAGGATAGATGGTATAATGGGATGTAATTCGTGGCAGAGAAGCAGAAGAGCATCGCCGTGTGTAGACCTGCTGAGCCACCCACTCTGTTTGAAGGGCTTTTAGTGCACGTATACATCTCCGTACTGTGACAAATAAAAAGAAGACCCACTCACACTGATCAGACATTATTACATTAGAACATTATGACCTGCGAAGTGAAGAACACTTGATCTCTTCATCATGGCACCTGTTAGTGGGTGGATTTATTTAGTAGGCTACAAGTGAACATTTTGTCCTCAAAGTTGATGTTAGAAGCAGGAAAAATGGTCGTAAGGATTTGAGCGAGTTTGACAAGATGTGACGTCTAGACGTCTGGGTCGGAGCATCTCCAAAGCTTTGCTCTTGTGGGATGTTCCTAGTCTGCAGAGATCAGTATCTATCAAAAGTGGTCCAAGGATGAAACAGTGGTGAACCGGCGACAGGATCATTGATGCACGTGGGGAGAGAAGGCTGGTCCGTGTGGTCCAAACCAACAGACGAGCTCCTGTATCTTAAACTGCTGAAGAAGTTCATGCTGCTAATCACGTCAAGAAGCTTTTTTGTCATTTCAACCTTATATAACAGACACGGTACACACTCTACGGTACACACTCTACGGTACACACTCTACGGTACACACTCTACGGTACACACTCTACGGTACACACTCTACGGG
The DNA here is from genome assembly GCF_946808225.1 of Silurus aristotelis. NCBI lineage: Eukaryota > Metazoa > Chordata > Actinopteri > Siluriformes > Siluridae > Silurus > Silurus aristotelis. Next base: position 3,798,461 of record NC_139587.1, on the reverse strand, counting down.
TCACGGCTGTTTTGGCATTAAAAAAGGGACCAACACAAGAACATGCAGGTGGTCGTAATGTTATGCTGATCGGTCACGGTTGATCAGATAGAACATTTTGAAGTAAAAATATCAAAAGTATTGGGACACCTGACTTAAAAGCAAACTCCATGAAGATCTGGGTTGGAGTGGAAGATCTCCTGCTATAGAGCTACCTGACTTTACTAACACCCTTGTAGCTGAATAGATCTAACACAAATCTCCACAAAATCTCGTGGAACATCTTTCAAAAAGTGCGTGCAGAAAAAATGTGTCTATTTGTCTGTCCACAAACTTTTGTTGACAAAAAAGCTTGTTTGTCCTGAACAAGGAAGTACCAATCTCTAGGCATGACATACATGTTTTCTTTTTAAAAAGGGGAAAAAATAAGAAGAAAACACGACCTTCAGTCTTCAGTAATAAACCTTCTTAGACTGATTCTATAAAACATGAGGGATTGGGAGAGAACATCTACTTCTATCAATAATATCTGACTGAAAGCTTGCAGTATTATTTAACAACCTTCACATTAGAAATAACCCTATTTAAATATACATACATACTTTATAACATGACGTTATAAGTCATATAAAGTTGTTTTTTTCTTCTCACGTGATTCCTGAGGTAAATTATATTTAAATGACCTTTGCCCCACTTCATGTAGCATCCTTCTATGCTATGCTAATAACAGGTTGGATGAACAACCTTCTCTTTTATGCTCTTTATATAAAATCAATACAAAATGGCAAAAAAATAAACGACATTTAAAAAAACTAAAAACAAAATGCATGGCAATAAAAATCTGGCTCGTTTTTTACGCCAGTCAACGCATTCCCAGTGGCCGCAGCCCAAACCGCTTCGGTACTCTATAGTGCACTAGAAATAAAGTGTCTATAATTGCTACTGAACAACCATGTGAAGTGCGCTTAAATAGTGAACAAGGCTGAATTTGGGATGCGCCCCGCACTCTAGGCTGGGAAGTTATGTGGGAAAGTCGCTGACATTACCTTGAAAGGAGCACCTGCTGGAAGGAAACATGGAGAAATCTGACGGTTTTACAGGCTGCTGTAAATCCGTTTAACCAACATAAAAACGCCTCCTGTAGTGTCCAGGACAGAAGGACAGAAGGACAGCTTGGACAGTTATATCGGCCCTGGAAACATACGTCTTCTTCTTGTTCGTTTATAGGGACGTCATAGTGTGCTAAAGAGAAAACGCTCTCTGCTGCCACCTTTCGGACAGAGGATTCTAACGCCATACGTCAGTACTAGTGAATGGAAGATCGGATCATTTTAGTGACTCGGTTCTTTGAATCTTTTTCATCAAAATGAACGAATCTTTTTTGAGTCATTTGGTCCATTTCGTTGCTTTGATCAGAAATATATATATACATATTTATGTAATAAATACATATAAATGTTACATTTTCAATAAGCAGATCCCCAACATGTCTACGTTCACTTTGACTGTAGTTCCAATAATGAAAAAATGACAAATGATGATAAACAGAATAACTAGCTCGTCTCTCATATCTTCTAATCCGTGTCGTTGGTTCTTTTGTCACGTGACTCCCATAATTATTGTAACAATAATATCAGGATTCAGACCAAAAAAAAAAACAAAAACTGGTCTACTGCATTGTGGAGCGTTTAAGGGAGTCACGTATTAAAAAATCGTACAAATCAAATCAAATCAAATGCACAACTGGACTCCTCATGCTACACAGGTAAACATGGCCCTGTCCCAACAACATAACAAAAATAATCACGATTTTTGTATATAATCTTAAACAGACACACATTCACTGTCCACTTTAATAGGAACACATGTATACCTTCTCATTTACTATCATACTTCAAATCAAACATCAGAATAAAGAAAAGGTGTCTCTGTGACTTTGAGCATAGCGTGAATGATTCCAGATGTTTCACACAGCTGGTAATAAAAAACATTGAAAAATCAGCAGCTGTGTGTATATATACACCTTATTGATAAGAAAGGTCAGAGGAAAATGCCCACTTTGGATCAAGTTCCCAGGAAGGATATAGAAACTCATATAATAATTTACAACCATAATGAGCAGAAAAACATCAAACCTTGATATTCCTATTCTACAACTGAAGAAAACCACATCAAGTTCTACTTCTTTCAGCCAAGAATAAGATTCTTAGGCTATTATAGGTACGCACGGATGAGTAAAAATAATAAAAATAGCATTTCTTTTTTGCATTTTGCTGCTGCTAAATAACTAACAGATTAGTTCAGGTGCTGCTAATAAACTGCACAGTGAGTGTTTTTTTCTACTTCATTTCTACAAAATGTATTTACAGAACTCTGTGTGACTTTATCGAAATCTTTTGCATGATGGACACTAATCAGGTATGAATATGACGTCCGTATAAATCGTCTTAGACTCGACTTAGATTTAGAGTGTGATGTGCATGAGAGCATTTCAGACATCTGTATAATCCTCCCACATATAGCAAAGAGGACGACATGTCATTACTGCTTCAGTGGTAAAAAAACAAATTGAAACTAGCAAAAAATTTGAACACATCAGAAATAAATTAATAATTTTAAAAAAAGTCATTTACATGATACATTTATTTTTGCATCCAGATAATCGGAGGTCACTCAAAACGAGTTTTCGACACAATGTTTTTTTCAGGGAGCACACATCTCTCAGTGCTAAAAGGAAATTTATTACATTTTATGAACTATGAATTTCATCATAAAACACAAGGAAAAGATCAGACTGAGTGGCACTAATGGTGTTGTAGCAATAATTAGCTCATGACCCTTATACAGGAGACAGCTTTTCCATGAGTGAACACTGCAAACTAAACCACGTCATTTGATTCAAATGTATTTTTACATTTACATTTGCGGCATTTGGCAGACGCCTCTATCCAGAGCGACTTACAACTGAGCCGGGGGGGGGTTTAGGGCTTTTGCTCAAGGGCCCAGCAGTGGCAGCTTGGTGGTGGTGGGATTTGAACCTGTGATCTTCTGATCCAAAGCCCAATGCCAGGTATTTTGACATCTGTGTGTTACAGCTTCGATATTGAACAACTTGTGAGGGTGAGGGGAAATAAAACTCAAATCATAAGTAAAAACCTAATAAATCAAGTGCATGGAACATTGCAGTAATGAAGGAAACTCATCATTCACAACATGAATGTTTGGCCAAATATTACACCAACACAACCTCAAAATGTAAAAATTAATAAATAAATACATTTCTGAAAATCCTACAATTCGGTACCAAACGAAACAAAAGCCCTGCTATATTATAAATCAATAAAAGTTTGATTCCTGCTTGATGCAGAACAAGAGAGGAACATGAATAGTTCATAATGTTTGTGCGAATATAACACAGCACTTTACTATCACATGGGATGCGTCAAATCAATCTACAGTGTACAAAAATAATTATTTCTATTATTTAAATCAGTATTATATTCAAAGTTTTGCTCCACAATTCCACAGGATTTTAAATACTCTTGAAATACTAATGATCGCTTATTCATCCATTCACTATTCCATAGAGTTATTATACCTTGTATTTAACACTGAATTATTAGCGCTGATTTTGTACGACAAATCGGTCTGTTTAAACAAATTGTTTATTTTATCTTTTACAAAAGAGAAAGTATAAGTGCAGCAAAGTTTAGACAGAAACATTTTAATATTAAGATAAATGATATAAGATTGGCAGAGAGAAAAGGGGTGTATTATGGAGTATATTAGAAATGCAAGTGCAACACTGGTGATCAAGAATCCATTAAAGAAAAACTAAAAAAAAAAAAAGATTTTTGTCTTAGATTCTTTATGATTTTGCAACTAGTTTCAGGTCTTTTGTGTGGTTTGTGAGATGCACCTGGGCTACAAAACAAGCTGCTTATATTGTCTAGAGAACTGTATGTTTTTTACTCTAAGATTACGAGATCAAAGTCAATGGGAGAATAGTCATAATATTTTGAAAAAATGTCAAAATTACGAGAATACAGTCAAAATATTTTGAGAAAAAAGGAATTTGCCCCTTTTGTGCAGTCTGTAATGGTAACCAGTAGTCGACTCCAAGGATATCAATGGTTACATCTGCTTGCTGGTTGTGCGTAAACACCGACGCACTTGCCGTCTCCGACGTCGCCAGTACTTCAGCCAGGGTCCCAAAGCATTGTGGCATATGGATTTATATAATAAAATAAGTCATTTTTACTTTATTTTCAGAATATTACGACTTTAATCTCATAAATTTGACAAAAAATATTACATCATATATTACATTCATTATTATTATTTTTTATTTATTTATTTATTTATTTATTTTTTTTTTGGGGGGGGGGGGTGTTTCGGCACTAAAATGCCATCTTACAACAGGTTTTAAGGGGTTATTACAATTCTGTAGCCTGTCAATTGAGACTGCCATCATGGCTTAATTTAGTTTGTTGTAATTAAGACTAACATGAGAAATAAAATTCTATGGCCACAAGCCTCTGCTGGATAAAAAGGAAACATTGACTACCAAGTATCTGAACATTGACTCTGTTACTCAGCACTGACTGAAGCAGACATGATTTTGAACACAAAAGTGACTCGTTAAATTTGTAACATTCAATACCTTTTTCAATTAATCAACACGATTACTATAATTAGTTGAATCACTCACAAACCATCCACTAGCAGTAAAAAGCTGGAACTTGGTTCAAATTAGAAGGCAAAATGTCACTAATTTGTTTCTTAAAGGTGTTTTCTTGTGTGGGTTCTTCCTGGAAAAATAAAGTTTTACTATATTTTTGAGAAAACAATCAGGAAAAATGGGTTTAAAGGGATTTTTTTATTCCATCTGCTCTACATGTTACTTCATTCATTTAGTTACTTCATGTGGCTTTAAATGGAAATCATTTCAAAATATTTCATATTAAACAATACTCCAGGATTCTTAAACATTTCCTCAATCAGACCTTTTCAAGATTTTGTTTGATTAATTAAACCTCATTATCATAACAGCATTGAGGTTAAGCCTTTTAGAATTAGGTTTCACTGATGGAACAGGAACACATTCTTGTAAGACAGATTTTATTGTGAGGCAGCTGGTGTTTGGGCTTCCTAATTGTTTTAGTACAAAATTATGCAGTGCCTCATCTGAATAGCAAACAGAAAAGCAATTAGCTAGATCGTTTGTTTAAGTCAAGGTACACAAAACATTCTGCCTTGTGTCCCATCGACTTTAATTGGACGACGTAGACTTGTGAATTTTTTTTCTAGATTCATTCAAGGCATTTAGAAAAACAAAAATACAAGTGATTTAAAAAAATTATAATTTCTGTGAAATTAATTCACCGTGTTCAAGTTTTTTTCTCAATTTTCACCATTGGTCACAATTATCTCACAAGAGCATTAATCACAAATAAATTAGACCCAATAGACACCAAATATAGGAGGCGTAAACACTTGACAGAACTTGTTGCATGGATCTACAGTCTGGACTAGACATAATTCAGCCCCAGCCTCTACTTTGTATATGTAATTTTTTATTATATTTATTGGTGGTGCTGGGTTTTTTTTTTTATGGGAAAAAAATGTGTTTGTAAGAAAAAAGAAGAAAGAAACAAAAAAAACCTTACGAACAGAATAATGCGAAGTTGTCACTATAGAAATGGATTTGCTTACAGTATGTTCATCACAGACTTAGCAATATTTAGCACAAAATTACTAATGTCCAGGACACGAGGCGTATTTTGAACACGATTATTAAGCAACAGAATGAAACAGGACCTAGAACACGATGGCATTTAAAAACTTTCTTTTCATTTCCCCTGTAATCTCTGCTGGCTATGTTTGAAGTTCACAGGAGGCCTGTGTAAGCAGGTATTGCGTTCGGAAAAAAGTAGAACCTTGGAGACGTGTCCGAACCTTCGGTGGTACGTGACGCTGCATAAAACTAGAAGATGCTCAATTTCGTTTCGTGCTCCCTTCACAGCTCCGAGTCACACACTTCCATAGGAAATGAATAGGATACGAGGCCTGCTGTTGTGCCCCTCGGTAGTATGAAGGTTCGATCATGGATGTATGTCTCAATAAACACACAAACAAATGTGTCTGTCTAAGACTAAAGCTGAGCAGGACCCCTGTGTATTGTCTCACGCCCGTCCATAGAGAGCATCTAGGAAGTCCTTGAAGTGCAGGACATTTCAGAAGGATGTGGCAGGTATTCTGGACACACAACATTTTGGCTGTTTTCATGAAGATGCCACATTTCCTGCCAAGTAAAAGATGGATGATGGGCCGGGTGGCTGCTAAGCAATGGCCGCCGCTGCCTGTAGTTGGTCCAGACCTGCACCAGGGTCTCCTTGAAAGGCCGTGTGGTCAGGGTGTAGAGAATGGGATTTAGAGCGCTGTTTATGGGCAGGATGAAAATAACCACCCATGAGCTGATCGTTCCTGTATGGAGAAATAAAAAGAAAGCCTTATGGGCTTTAAAGGATTTGAATTGATAGTCTACACTAACGTTGCCTTAATAGACCCTTTTAGTGCTGACGTCACATTTGCGTCACAGCGTCTAAAGACACAGTGTCTAAAGATTTCATGCATGCACACCTAATCAGAAATCGGAGAACATTTGATTTGAATTTTCATGTACTTCTCAGCGTATAAGTTAGCCAACTGCTAGCTAACGACCAGAGACTAAACATAAACTGTTTTTGTCATCTTCCTCCTACATTTGCGATAAGTGCATTTGTAGAAAAGCAGAGGTAACAGTGAACAGGCCCATGATATGTGTCAGGTGTGTGTTAGATTATTTGTATTTGCTAACTTTTGCCATTGTTAGCAGCCAATCAAAAGGTAGTAATGCAGTGCCAATTCTGTGTTAGGGTCGGCCAAACTGCTTCCACCCAATAACGTTTTTTAAACGAAATTTGCTTTCCTGGACAGTTAGTTACTGTAAATATTCAGATAAAATCGGATTTTGATATTCATTCTTTAAAAACAAACAAAACATATTAGCTAGCATTAGTGAAGCTTAATGTTTACTAACTAAAAAAGAGCCTATAATGATACTGATAGTGGTATCAGGTGTGATCAGGTGTAAATGTACTTGTACTCATCGAAATTTCGGACAAACCAATTAAAAGGGCCAAATAAATGTATTCTACAGTATCCCTGATTGACTCAGAGCAAGTTACATATATTGATATCTGTATTGACAAGTAGTTAAAATCATGTTCTTTTTACTTGATGAACAAAAGGTATTGATAAATCTCCAATCTCAATGTATTCATTGGCAGTCCATTTACAAGTGAGTTCCATTCCAATTCAATCCAATCTAATCCAATCTAATCGTCTTTGAGGGCCTGACATCCACCAAGTCACGCACTGGAATTAACTCATAATCTTCTAGTCATTAGAACTGATTAACTACAGCTACTTGCATTATAAATTTGACTTATTGAACATGTCATCATATTTATTATTCGGAACATGATTTCTTGAGAAAAATCGCATGAAAGCAAGCACTTGCAGCTAAGCTGTTTCTTTTAAAATAGTGCACACTTTTTCTTTTCAAGGCCGTGAATCTACACTCAAAGACAAATAGATAAATCATGGAGAAAAGCACTTACCTGGGATTTCGACCTCCATAAGCGATAAGATCTTGAGGATGAATATCGGTATCCAGCACAGAGAGTCTGTGATGACGATGGAGAAGAAGCGTTTGGCCACGGTTAGCTCTTTCTTGATATGGTTGCTGTATTTGGTGGTTTGAGTCCCCGTTCTCTGTATGTTGTAGAACATGCTTCCGTAAGACAATACGATAATGAGGAATGCCACGAGGTTCAGGCCTATGTACATTGGAAAAGACCAATTAATTGAATACAGTATATTCTCTCCAGCTCATTGTTGTCAAAGTGTCATTACCATGTTGAGAAATAATTATCAATAGCAATTGTCCAGCCATTACAGGTGAAACTATAAAGTGCTGTCACATTTAAAAGAAATCATACAAAAAAGAGCTTTAGTCTAGAGGTTTGACCGAAAGTGGATTTTACTGATATCGATAGCTAGGTTGGATCGTACTTGCCGATAACCGATTAATTAGTTTATAATATGGATACTGGATAAATACAAACATATGTAACACACCATGTAAAACATTTTCTAAATGAAGTAAATATGAATTTATTTATTAAAAAATTTAATTCTATAATTAATTATTTTATAAATCATAAATATAATAGTCTTTTCCGTGCACTCTCTGTGCAGCACGGCGTCTCAGATGTAACAACAAATAGCATTTGGCAACAGTGATTCACCTCTAGAGGCCGTTCTCTTAATGAAAGCGAACCGGAAAAACTATCACTATAGGTTTTTGACGATAGCCAGTTGTTCCAGAAACCAACTATCAGTCCTAATTAATAGGTCGACCTCTACTTTAGTCTGTAATTTAATATATATATATATATATATATATATATATATAGAACCAACCGGCAAGAACTCACAGGGTTGCAAAAGCAGAGAAGAACTACAGCAGGAGCAAGAAAGACCCTGAAAGTCTTACAGACACAATAATAAGCGATTTTAAGGATATCTCAAGTAGACAACACTGATCCACGTGAACGTTTTTCTCCAGTGAATTAAACCAAGATATAGTGCAGAGTAAAACAGATAAAGCGAGTGCAGACATGATGACAATCTCCATTGAGAGTGGGCTCCCCAGGGCTCAATCTGACCTCTGGCTAAACAAATTGAGGTCTTATCAATACGAAACGTGTGGACACCTTCTTGACCTGGAGTAATATGACACACAATTTTTTTCATGGTGTAAAAAGTTGAATAGGAAATATTTGAAATTATTTCAAAACCTAGTGGTTTGATTAAGCAAAGAACAGAATATACCCCTATAAAGCACTGACACTGGAGACTTCTTCCTCAGGAGAAAAGATCACCAGATCATCCATGATATGTTCCTTTGATCTATTTATTTATAGTGCCTGACATATTAACCTCATACAGTATATGGCAAAAGTATGATGCCTGGTCATAAGTATGGTGTGCGCTTTTTGAGAATTGCATTCCACATTTGGTCCCAATTTGATCTTTTCTCCACTTTCTGGGAAGATGTTCTTCTTCATTTTGGTGTGTGCTCATGGAGATTTGTGTTCATTCAGACACATGCATGTTAGTAATGGAGGTATTAATGGAGGTGATGTGAGGAGGCCTGGGGTGCAGTCAGTGTTCCAGACTCACCCAAAAAGATGACGATGGAATAGATCTGAGCTCCTGCAGTCTCCGGTTGCTCGGAATGCAGAGGAAAACAAACCCCGTTAGTTCCATAAAAGTTCCTGAATTCTCCTTTACACACCAGAGGCAAGAACGCGATGATGAAGCCCAGGATCCAGATGGCCACCAGGATGGTGACCGTGCGCCTGCGCCCTGGGGTCAGGTAGCGGAAAGGGTAGACAATGCAGATGTACTTCTCCAAGGTGAGGTAGGTAAGGAGCAGTACAGAGACCTCAGTGGACAACATGGCCAGAGAGCCTACCACCTGACAGGGCAAGCTGTCCATCCAGGCCTGTGCGTGCCGGTTATACTCGCCACGGAACTTCAAGTCGTACGCCCCGATCGCAAACAGGTAGACGCCCATCAAACCATCTGCACCTGCTCGGGAAAGCAGACGGTTCAGTGATTTAGTATTTAATTTCACAGCAGTCTATTTTATATTTACTATTTACACTGTTGCCATCGAAAACACCTTTCTTTTTCATATTCTTTTTGAAATTTTAATGAGGACTGGATTGAAGTGAAAAAGAGAGAGAAATATATGGAAAGAGATTATTTATTAGCACTCATTTTTCTTTAAATTAAAAGAGAAAAGGATGCAAAATCTGACTAAATAGAAAGAGAGGGCATGCAAGAAAGAACTGTAAGCGAAGAGAGTGAGGGAGAATGCCTGGGAGAAAGAGAGATAGAAATGTGGGGTGTGTGAGTGAAAGAAAAAGGGAGATAAAGTAAAGGATAGACAGAGAGACTTTTAAAAGTAGCCTTTATTCTGTCAAAAAATAAATAAAAACGCACTTAGAAATTCAGTAGTGATCTACCATTTTGTTTTCAAATCTACATAATACTTCATTCATCCCCCATAAACTCCAGCAGCTTCACCACCACAAGCCATTGTTTTCATACTCAACAATGTTGCCTCCTAAGTCCATTTGCATTTCAATCCAGTTTGATCTGCCTTTCAAAGCAGGACACTGAGGCACACTGTCAGCCAAGCAGCAACGCTTTCCCAGTAAGACATTGTGTTCAAACCTCTTGATAAATGCATTAATGAGTAAGTACGTAACAACTCTTCAATCATGCTTGTTTTCCAAGCTGCCAATCACCAACCCCCCCACCCCCCTCCCCCCTCTTTATTTCCAAGTTGCAATTTTTTTCAGTCCCTGGGACATGTCCATCCAGGCTTGAATTGAACACGCTTGGGGGGGCTTTTCGCTTATTCAGACAAGCCCATGGCTGCGTGTCAACCTTCAACCATGTATGCAGAAAAAATCAATTACTGCCTTTGAAGCATGATGTAGACATCAAAGTAAGAACTGTTGGGAATCGCTTTACACTCCAGCAAACTGCCTGATCAAATCTGAACCCCTTCTCATCCAGAAGCTCGCTCTCTCTCTCTCTCTCTCTCTCTCTCTCTCTCTCTCTCTCTCTCTCTCTCTCTCTCTCTCTCTCTCTCTCTCTCTCTCTCTTTCTCTGTCTCTCTCCTTCTCTTCCTCACTCTGGCATACAGATTTCCAGGCTGACGCTGAAACTTTGATATCCTAATATTTAAACATATCAGAACTGTAACCAAACAGCATTTTTCATTTCACAGCCAATCATGCTGAGCACCCGTGAAAGAAGAACAGAAACAGTTGAAAGGAGGACAAATAATAGAGAGGTTTTTGTTTTTTTTTTTTTTCAAAATACATCCAATCTAAAATCATATAATTATATAAATTGGTAAAATGGCTGATGATTCATTTCAGAAGCGAACACTACAAGGCAAAGTGTCTCAGCAGAAGAAAGATACATTGACGTGCAAGCTGAAATGTAGGACATTTAAAGAAACCTTCAGCTTTTCAGGCGTGTTTTTGCACCAGAAATGAATATACCTGAGTAAGTTTTTTATTTACCTTGCCCTGAATTTTCATGTTGCAATCAGCTGCGCCTCATCTACAAAACTTGCATTGTAAAGTCTTGTTATTTATTTTGGTTGTTTATTACCAAGACCTTTGCTTCATGTACAGGTATAGCGTATTGTTTTATTTGTTATATATTTACATTAATTATTTGTCTGTCCTATACTACCATTGTTTATGATTCATGCCTGTTTGTTAAAACTTTTGCCTAAAAAAACCAGATCAGACTTTTTCCCTTGAAAGTATACAAACACACAGGCAAATGCAGAACCGCCAATCAGATTGCAGCCTTCAAGATTCTGAATATTGCTGCCAGAAAGGTGAAACCATGGGTGAAACATCAGAAGCTAAATCTATTTGAACTTCTTTTTGTAAATATGCTTTGAAAAACGCTGACTAAACAGAATTGAAATACTTACAACAAAGGGAAATGATGCACATAGCATGGAGCTTGTTCTCGGAGCGGATGTACGAGCGCATGCAGATGACGAAGATGTTTCCGAAGCAGGTGGTGGCAGAGACGACCCAGACGAAGACACGCAGCACAATGTTGGCCAGCAGATCCTCAAGCGATGAGATGCCGTCTGTGTTGGGCTTGCAGCTGCGTACGTGAGGCGCGTAGCCACAATATTGGAATTTTTTAAAATAGCTGTGTTGAGGGAGAGAGATATGAACGCAATTGAGAATGCATTGTGACAGAGGATTCTTTTGTCTAACCAGTTACATATTTCATGTCTATTGGGAATCTGTGGGGATCTGTGGATCTGTGTGTGGTTTAATATTGGAGAGGTTGCCAGATTTGTTTTTTGAAGTAAAACATTTTAGTAGCGTAGTAGTATTATCACTAGAATTTGTCTTTTGGTTTAGAAATAAAATATATAGCTAGAAGATATCACAGGGAGAGGAAAAAAACAGCTGATTCAGCATATTCATGACTTGACTCATTGCCCACACTGCCGAACATCAGTGTACAGCACGTCTCCATGCTTACCTGTAAATGATTCATTTTACTATTCTAGAGCATATTTGTGTAGGTTAGGAATGTGCATCTCCATAACTGAGGCTTAGGCAATTCACACCTCGATGCATAGCCTCCGATACGATCCATTAAAGATACATATGAAACAGCTACTGATGCGATACGATTCACCCCTATTTGAAAGCAGTGCGATCCGATTTCGTACTGTATCCAGGACCATGCAGCTCTACCTCTGCCATGTTAATCTGTATTCTATGTGACTCTCAGTCCATGCCTCAGTCTCCATAGTGACCCAGTACATCATATTCACGTAGAGAGAACACGCTTGTGAAACAGTTTAGTGAGAAGACGTCATCTACTTATAATTATATATAAACAAATCAGTTTTTACTGATGCAAATGTGTTAAAAACTTATAATTTTTCAACTTATAATTACCTCTATGTGGTTGTAGACTATGTGAAAGTTCAGGAAGCTCCACCCAGCAGGATTTTTTGGTCACGCATACATTATAGTATAGTGTCCGTAAATGACTGATAGGAGTCAATATTCCAGACTAGAACTCAAAACTTTTCAGTAATTTACGCTGACACGAAGGCTTAATGGATCTGAATGCATAATTTCAGTGATATTATTTAATAATAGCCCTTGCAGTTTGGATCTTTCAAAAGGGTTCAGATTCAAGAATGAAATACATGAAAAAAATATTCTCCTTCCACTTTCATTCGTATGCCTCATATTCACAAGCTTGTTTGTAACCCACGTTTCTATTCAGTGCTCTGCATGCTGTAGCCCTAATTGGTTAATGAGCTAAGCATTAAGAATAATAAGGGCTGCTGTTATTACAGTCATCATTTTAGTTTAAAATTTATTTTAAAGATTGGCTTAAAGAAACACAGGCAAAAGCAGAGAATAATCTTTTTAAGCATAATAGTTGATGACAGTCCACGCCATTAAATTACTCCCATCCAGGCGGAAAGGTTTCATCGTTAGATCAGGAAGCAGTTTGTGACTGATTAGCAGTGACGTTGTGCTTGAAGGCAGGACTCTCAGGTGCGTGGACAACATTTTTGTCAGCCTTTGAAGAGCCACGATGTAAGGCTGTTCATTTGAAGGCACATTACCGAAACTGTTTAGCAACTTTTGTAATTTAATCTGGAATCTAATGTATTTTCAGGAAAATAAAGGTCCAAGAATTTTTTTTTTAATAATATCTGTTTTGTCAAGATATCAGAAATTCATAACATAACCTAAATACTTCATGCTGATTGGCTGGAAATTGTAGGTAGTTCACAGAATGAAATGAACTGAGTCAATGAGTCAAAAAAAGAATCGTCCATTTTGATGAACGAGAATAAAAGAACCAAGTGACTGAAATGATCTTCCCATCCCTAATGCAAGCTCTAGTTTATGTTCATGGTTGGAAATAGGGACGGCAGTCTCAAAGAGTAAAAAAAATAAAAAATTCTCATTGGATTATTCAGCCCCAGCTACTTAACCAATGTAATGTTCACAAAAGCACATTTAAGCCCAATCAATACTTCAGTATAAAAAACCTTTAGGAAAGAACAGAGAGCAGGACAAAGAAATTTGCACTGTTTTTTGATCACTCTGTAACAGGACGTCTCTCTGCTCTGACTTTTTCATCGTATTAACTTCAAGAGCGAGAACAAACCCAGAGCTTGGTGAGGGAAAGAAATGAAGGAAAATCTTGCATCTTTCTAATGTTTTTGTGGAGGCTGTGGAGAAGAAGAACTCAGTTCACACGCTGTTCTCCGGAAGAGCTGGTTTAATGCTGGAATGAAACACCTTAGCAGGATAACAGCAATTCAAGGACATTGAGTAACTCATGTTTATAAAAAAAAACTTTAATCGGTGACATTTGAAGCAGAAAATAAACAACGACTTACATGTGTGTGAGGTTTTTGAGCGGTTCAAACATCCTCCTGTGAATGTTTGCTATCTCGATGCCCTCGATGCTCCTGAAAGGCAAATGTTTTTCTCTTAGCTATTAGCATACTTCATGTATTTGCTTGAAAACACGACAATCTTTTGTGGCCCTTTTAAAGAAACCTTCGATGCGTGAAATGAACACGGACGAACTCCCGTAGTGCAGCCGGTGTGATAAAAGGCTGCTCTGTTGCTAAAACTATGAGCTCTCTCTTTTTCTTTTTTTTTTTTTTTTTTTTTTTTGCACCAATTTTATCTGAGTGCATGAAAGGTGATAACAAGTGCACCAAGTGAAAGAGATACTTTGAATGCTCCTCTGAGCCCCATAGTGAGATGAAGATGGTGCTTTAGTTACTTCGGAACGCTTGTTTGTGCTTTGGGCTTCTTAGGCTGCTATTTATGTAGTGACAAACAGCTAGCAATGTTGACTATTGAAACATGCTACAGTACCTTTTTTTTGCTCTATGTATGAATCTTTCACAGGAGCTATTTTGAAGTTATTGAGTAGTTTGAGTTATTGAAACCCAAACACTTTCAGTTCTATCAGGATGCCACCTGATGGTGCAAAATGTATTTTTGTCCACTGTTACAAACTCATCGAGCAATCATCAGCAGCTTGTTTTGTGTAGGTGCTTTTTCCTCTGTGCCTGTTTTCACTAAATGCTAAAATGTGCCATGCATGAGCAATCATGACAGAAAGGTGACAGTATTTCTGGTTAAAAAGGCTTTTAAAGACAGACAACGACTCAACGGTTTAAGTTTAAGTACCATTTCAAGCATCTGACATTCAGTAAACTGACAGGTTCATTTACTTTTACTACTAACCAGTGGCATTATTTCACACCCAGGCCTTCAGTGGTGTCCTACCTGGATCAATCCACATATTAATACCAACATTATAACACCACTGCTACAGGAAGCATCAATATTATAGAGAAATGCAGTATAGCAGAGTGTTGCGTCACAAACAGTAATCTCATCCAGCGAGAATGAATGTCATTACTAAAATAACACAATTTAAAAAGTCTCCTTTCACTGTAGCCACAGCTGCACTGCCTTCATACATCCTCTTTATAAGAAGCATTGATATCAACCTCATAAAATGACCTCTGTTTTTTTTGTGCATTTATCCATAGCTTTACAGTTTTTCTAGGGAATTGAAATTGAGACAAATTGTGTGTTGTGTGCAAATACTATGGGAAAGAGAACTGGTGTAAATGGTTGTTAAAAAAAGGTTTATAATTGTTTTGAATTGTTTTGGTTGATCTTTTCTCACGATGTCCAGCTTTTAAAAAAAAAGTCCATCATGTAAAAGTCTGTAAGTGCGATAAATTTCCACTCCTCTGTCACTAATTGCGGAATGAAAAAAACAGCTATTAAATCCACACGTATATATATTCAAGGTTTGCAGCACATGCGGGTTGCGATTTTCTCTAGAACGTGCTCTGACCATTCAATCAAAGGATGTGGAAATGCCATCGTGTTTAGATGCCTGCAAGACACCTGCCACCTCGGAGTGGCTAAATTGCAGTCTGATTGGTTAAAGCGACAGCGTCAGTCAACATAGAGTTTATACTGAAAAATGCCTCCAGTGCTCACAATGAAGGCCTTACAGCAATACTTGATGTGACAGCTGAAATCTGATAAGATAAAAACTCAAATGTAGCAGCAGCAGACCCGAGAGCAACGCTATAAAAGGAAGAGTATAGATGTATGGGAGAAATTTTGTACATTTTAATGTATAATGGACAATAGACCAAGGTCAATGGTTCTGATAGAGTTTAGGTGAAAAGAGAAGACCTTGCTGGCCCTAGCGGCTTGCTACTGCTACTAATAAAACAAATATGTTGAAAAAAATGTATAGATCATGATATTAAATGTTAGTTTAGATCATGGCCTTAAGGGAAAATGCCCATTAGATCATATTTGAGAAAATCTCCTCAGAAAACTGTGATACGATCAGGAATGCACGTCTATATATCACTTTCCAGACACTTAAACTCCTTCACTTCCTGCTAACATCTTACAAATGTACTGACAGCAATTAATAGAACACAATCTGATCAATGCTTCGGAAAATTCCCTGTAAAATAGTTGCGGTTTTTCATCTGGGTCACCTATTGAATACAAAATCATGGCTGAAAGCTCTAATCAAGGGAAAAGGAAATCAATATAAAGAGTGCAGGCTATTATCAGCCATTATTGCACAAATTCTCCAAGTGTGAGCAAGGGATTTTCTGGTTTTTGCTTCCCATGTGCTGTATTCTGTCATTGGTCTGTTATCCTGCTGTGTTCACCTGTTCTAGGTTTCTCCTTAATAATTTTGATGATTATTTTGAAGTTAATTCACTAATATTTGAAAATCAGAAGCAACCAACTTTTGATATAGTAAGAAAATAATGTTGTGATCACGAGAAAACAATAACGAAAAAATATTATAATGCATGGCCTCTTAGGACTTCTGTAGCTTTGTGAAAATTGTTAAAAATTTTAATATTAAAAAAAAAAGAATTGCAGGTAATAATAGTTTATCAAGTCTGACTTTTCTGTATCTTGTATATCCCTGATCTAATTTTGTTTTTCATGCTTTATGTAAATGCTGTGGGTCTCTTTATTTTACCCCGTGTCTAATTATACATTATCTGCAAATGCATTATCCTCAAAACTCTATCATCCTCTCGAATAACACTATATAGACAAAACCAATGCAATCAAGCTGTATGTCGATCTTTCCCAAATTGTTACCACAAAGTTAAAGGCACACAGTTGCATAGGATGTCTTTGGAAGTGGTAGCATTAGGTTTTTCATTCATTCGAACCAGGAGACCCAAACCTGTTCCACCAATACCCCTATGCACTAAGTGAGCTCCATTAAGATATGGTTAACATGGGTTAAAGTGGAAGACCATGATTGGCCTGCTGCGTGCTCAAAAAGCAAATACCAATCAGGTGTCCACAAACTTTGGTCTATATAGTGTATATAGTATGTGTTAAGAATTGCGGAATTGAGACAGTTTAGCAGCTTTAGCTATTCTTGATGTATTTGCATGGAATCCAGTGATACACATTTGCTTATAAAATTCCTATGCATGCTGCTTGAGGTCGATTCACAGAATGCAAATTCTACACCTAATCAATTGCCACATATCAATAAAGTCAACTTACAATGATTTTAACTTGTGCAGTTTGTCAAAATGGTCCGCTTGCAGCTCCTGAATTGGGTTATACGAAATATTCCTGTGAAGCGAAAGAAAAAAGAAACTGCTTTAAAATGGCCAACATTCATCTCACAGCTGATGGTGGCTCGAGTTGATGGGAATTGTGCAATATTGTGACTGAGAGCGGTTCAGGCTGGCTGACGGTTCAAGTATATGGCTGACGGTATAGTGATAAGAATGACAAAGAAGGAAAGTGAGAGACTCCAAGTAAAGGACTTACAGCTGCAGCAATTCCCCCAGATTGACAAACAGATCCGGTGAGATTTTCCCAATTCTGTTACTGGATAAGTCTCTGCAGGAGAAATGCAGGTAGAAATGACTTGACTTTGGATGCTTTGAGAAGCAATGTAATCAGACGAAGGGATATTGTCGGCACCCTTTATACAATCAACGAAATAACTAATTATTACATCTGGTTCGTGTTGGAATGGTATTATAATATTATCTTCCTTAAAAAAGGAGCAACTTTATTTACACCTTTTAATATAGCTATTAGGGTGTAACGGTACATCAAAGCGAAATTTTTCGGTACAGAGCTTTCGGTTTGGTACACACGTTTACCGAATGCGAACGTTTATACGTGCGGAACATAGTTAAAATCTGAGTTCCCTTTAGGAACATATTAAGTAGCGTTAAATTTAAATTATTAAATTTTTGGTATAAAAAAAAAAGAAACCCCAGTTAGCAGGTACAGTAGCTGTGGCTGCTCACTTCGTACCGAAAAAATAAATTGTGCACGAAAATGCTACAGAATCCATAGCATTAGCCACTAACCAGGAAGTGGCTAACGGCTAACGCTTGCACTATGGATTCTTTTATGTTTTTTTAAATAGTGAACAGTTAAGTAGATCATATTTGGAGAATAAATATTAAATGTTAAACACCAGTGTTGGGCAGTAACGTGTTACTTTTGACAGTAACTAATACTGTAACGCGTTACTTTAAAAAATAAAGTAACTTCGTTACCGTTAGCGTATGGTGCGTTACCCGTTACTTTTTTTTAATTCATTAATTTCGCTGAAGTGTAGACTACAGTCTAACCTGCTTACAGCAGCGTTGCATTGTAGGATGTGTGGATAAACCACTGTAAACACGAAGAAGACGCACTGTGGGCGTGTCTCCGTTTATTCAGGTCTGTGCAGCAATAATGGCGAGTCGAGGCGAGAGCAAGACGAGTTTCTCAAAGTGGAAATACGCTCATTATTTCACTTTAGTTGAGCATAAAGACAAAAACTTTTTAGTCAAAGTAAGCTGTGTCTTTCTGGTTCGAAGCTCGTATCTACTGCGATAAACAGCAACTCCAATCTGTTGAAGCTCCCGAATGGGTTTAACATATGTACCGTTGATGTTCGCAAATGCTAATAATAATAAACAAACGACAAGGATTTTTATGTATTTCATTTCTCCCCCCTGACAGTACCGTAATTGAACCGAACCGTGACATGAAAAAAACGAGGTACGGACCGAACCGAGCATTTTCTGTACTGTTACATCCCTAATATCTATATATTTTGGCCTGCAAAACACTAAGTTTTCAAAATTCCATTTATGCTTTCTTCTCACAGCTCATATTTCCGTTTTTCATTGTATATAAAAGTAGATAAAAGCAAATGCACATATTATGATCAAGAAGGAAATACCATTTCAGAATTACATACCTAGTTTTATGATTAATGCTTTGAAGCTGTTTTATGCTGTAGTTCCAGGGACTGGTATGTTAAATTCTGCCAAATATCAAACAATTTCTATGCAAAACCTGGCTGCCTCTGCAAGGAGGTTAAAATGTGCTAAATGATATTCCAGTAATTATCCTAAATAAATACAGAAATAGTTGTAGGATCACTGGTTTCAAAAATTATGTCCAGATTAATAGCATACTGAGAGCAGAAATCAATTCACACCTATGAATGTAAGCAAATCCTCCACCTTATTTGAGATGAAATGACATTAAAGGCTCAGTGTTGTTTTTCTCCCCAGGGGAGGCTTCATTAAATCTCAAATGTAGGGTGCCAAAAATTTTGAAAACAAAGTGTGTGTGTGTGTGTGTGTGTGTGTGTTTGTTTTTCTTTTTTTTTTGGGCAGTAGTGCTGCTTTAATCCTCATTTGTTTTTGCTCATATGGGGAATTTTAATTTCTCGCTCATTTTTGTGATGTTTTGGAATCGACTGTTTGAAGTTCAATGCTTTTTTTTTTTTTTTTGGTAGAAGAACAAATCTCATTTCACACTATGGCTGGTGAAAAAGAACTGGGCCAAATTTTTCTGACTGTAGGACTTATGAGCAAATGGGGCCGAGAGATTTCTTAATTTGGTTCTTAAAAATAAAAAAAAAACAGGTCAGGCTTTAAACTCTGAAGAATATTTTGTGTTGATTATTTCTGCAAAACTGCATTGTGGGAGATCAGAACGACTCGGAACGTACAGCTCGCCAAGCTTGCGCAGCAGAGAGAACGCTTGTTCATGGATATGACTGATCCTGTTTCTTTGAAGGACTCTGTAAAAAAAAGAGAGACACAGAAAATGAGAGAGGACGAAAGTAGACAGATGAAAAACAGGCAAAGAAAGTAGAAAAAGAGAGAAAAGGACAGCAAGAAGAAATGAGATAGACGAAAAGAGTGAAAAGAAAAGAAGCACAAGATTGAAGTTGAATTGAATTTATGAATATACTATGTGACAGTGAAACAGACAAACCTATATGTTATATACAACTTACAGTATATACACTACACGTACAAAAGAATTGTGACACCCAACCTTTCCAGATAAAGGTGCTTCTTTCCCAAACTGTTGCATAAAGTTGGAGGAACACAATTGTATACGATTTCTTTGAATGCTGTAACATTAAATTTTCCCTTCACTTGAACTAGGAGACCCAAACCTGTTCCAGCATGACAATGCACCAGTGCACAAAGCCAGCTCCATGAAGATCTGCTTTACATGTGTTGGAGTGAAAACTCTTGAGTGTCCTTCTATAAAGATCTGATCATTTTGGATCGTTTGGCTGCAATTTTAATAAAACGTTCTTGCACTTGCATCAGTCTCAGCTATCGTCAATACTCGATATATACATGACAAACATTTCTATGTAAAGTAAACAGCAAAATCATTAAAAAGGTTAAATAACACTTAAAATACACCCCAACAGCATGTCAGTTACTGGACACAAACAGCATGAACTTCATTAACATTGACCAATAAATACAAATTCTGAATTCTCACACAAGTGAAAATATTACAATTCAATAATGAAATGTGCAGAAAGAGTAGAAAACTGTCTGTGCCGGCGATGGGAAACGTACTTACAGCACAGTGAGCATGCTACAGGAACAGAATGTTCTGTTGTCAACAATCTCAATTTGATTTCCTTCCATATCTCTGCAAACACACACACACACACGTGTATTATCAGTGAATTATTTTCATAGATTTGTCATGACATCATTAATGGTGAAATCTGAAGATACTAAAAGAAAAATTCATGTTTATTGCTATTCAATCTTTATTATATTTGGGTGCAAAAGTTTACACATATTCAAAAGATGAATATGTGCCAATTAAGTGTATATCCATTGAAGAACAATGTGCTAATGATAATAAAAAATATCAAACATTAGACAAAATCAGCTGCATTGACCCCTTATCTGTTTTGCATTGGTAATGACAATAGAGGCATGTGCTGAAACAGAGCACTGAAGCAATATGGTAAATATTCACACTCTTGGCATTAAACATAAACTGGCAGTTATTTTAAGACTTCAAACTTACAGCCAATTCAGTCGCGGCATCTCCAGGCATACGTCCTCCACGTTTGTCAGAGCGTTGTTCAAAAGAACCCTGCAACAATGCGTTACATGGCACACGATCACAATTGAAGCCATTTTAACACATCACTGACTGACACATTCCTGTCCCTTTAAAAGAGCTAAAAAAAAGCAACAATTAGAGGACAAAAAAACGTAATGCAGCATGAGAGAGAGATTCAAGGTGAGGAAGTAAGTCAGTGAGTACCTGAGTAAGGAAGTAAGAGATTGCATAAATAAAAGTGTGTTGGTACGTAACAAAGTTAGTGAGTGAGTAAATAGTAAGTAGGTAAGTAAGCAAGTAGGTGAAGAACTGAACAAGTCAGTAATTGAGTTGGTAATTACATAAGTAGATGAGTAAGTAAGTAGGTGAGTAACTGAGTAAGTAAGTATTTAAGTAATTGCATTGGTAGATGAGTAAGTAAAATGGTGAGAAACTAAATAGGTAAGTAAGTGACTGAGAAATTATATAATTAAGTAATGACATAAGTAGATCATAAGTAAGTAGGTGAGACACTGCGTATGTATGTAAATAAATAAGTAATTACATAAGTAGATGAGTAAGTAGAATGGTGAGTAACTAAGTAATGTAAAAGGATGAGTAAGTAAATAATAACGTAAGTGTATGAGTAAGTAAGTATGTGAGTATTTAAGTAAGTAAATAAATGAATATGTAATTAATTATGTAAATAGATAAGTAAGTAAGTAAATAAATGAATATGTAATTAATTATGTAAATAGATAAGTAAGTAAGTAAATAAATGAATATGTAATTAATTATGTAAATAGATAAGTAAGTAAGTAAATAAATGAATATGTAATTAGTTATGTAAATAGATAAGTAAGTAAGTAAATAAATGAATATGTAATTAATTATGTAAATAGATAAGTAAGTAAGTAAATTAATGCGTATGTAATTATTCATGTAAATAGATAAGTAAGTAAGTAAATTAATGCGTATGTAATTAATTATGTAAATAGATGAGTAAGTAAGTAGGTGAGTGGTGAGTACAAATAATGTAAATAGATGAGTAAGTAATTGAATAAATAAGAAATTTCATAAGCAGATAAGTAAGTAGGTAAGTAACTGAGTGAGTAGGTAAGTAACTGAGTGAGTAGGTAAGTAGGTAAGTAACTGAGTGAGTAGGTAAGTAACTGAGTGAGTAGGTAAGTAACTGAGTGAGTAGGTAAGTAAGTAAGCAAATAGGTAAGTAAATAAATAAATAGATAAATGGTTAAGTGAGTTATTAAGTAAGTAGGTAAGTAAGTCAGTAACTAAGTGAATAAATAATGTAAGTAAATGAATAAATAGGTCACTAATTAATATAAATAAGTAATTAAGTAAATTAATGAGTAAGTAGGTGAATAACTGAATGAGAAATTAAATGAGTGAGTGAGTAAATAAGGGAGTAAATAGCTGAGTAATTGAATAACTAAGTGATTAAGTGAGTAAATAGCTGAGTAAGTAAGCAAGTAGGTAAGTAAGTTAATAAGCAAGTAGATGCGTAAGTAAGCAAGTGAGTAATTCAGTAAATAAGCAAGTGAGGAAATAATTATTTATGTAAGAAGACATAACCTCTATATAACCTCTTCCTCTGTAAAGCTGCATTGGGACAATGTCCATTGTTAAAATCACTATACAAATAAAACTGAATTAAATAGATTATTAAGTAAGTAGGTGAGTAATTAAGTAAGAAAAAGGGTAATCTAGTAAGTAAGTAGGTGAGAAGATAAGTATTAGCATTTAAACATATAATTACAATTACACATATCTGTTTTTGAAAATCTTAAAAAAAATAAAATAAAAAATAAGAGGACAATTAAAACTCACAGCAGCACGAGGGAGCTCAAGCCTGAAAAGGTCAGTGAGGAAATGTGGTGGATTTTATTGTTTTCCAGAATCCTGTGAATGAATAAAAAAAAATGTTAAGAAGCTCATTAATAAACATTAAAATATCAAAGAATAGCATTTGTTTTAAAGCGCAGGTTCATTGTACACCAATCAATGCATGAAGGCTATTAAAAAGATTTAATCAGAGGACATAGTCATGGGACAGCTTTCAGAGCCAGCGTTCGTTCGTTCGTTTGTGTAGTGTGACGTGTATGAGCTGAGCCGGCGTGATTATAAAATGAACGAGTCAATTAATTGCTGTATGATAACACTAATAAAAAAGAGACAAGTTCTGATTAGTGGCAACTTTTTAGCATCTTCCTTAGATGTCTGAGTCGAACACAAATACAGAAATTGAAGTGCTTACAGCCACTCCAGTTTATGCAGGTCCTGAAATACTCCTGGCATCAGGCTGGAGATTCGATTATGGCTCAAATACCTGAGAAAACAAAAAGACAACGTTTATAATAATCAGTCTGCATTAGAAAAAGTTTTATTTCACCATTGCTGATTCCTCTGTTGAGAACTAGTAAAACGGTTTGTACATTCAAGTTGAGTATTAAATAGTGAGTAAGTTTATCAACATATGCGTTAGTATACAAAAGGTACGAGTTATATGTTTTGTTCAGTAACATTTTTGTAACACGTGAACAGAGAACAGTCACAGGGGGCACCCGTGAGTTTATTTCCCAGCCTATTCTCCAAACTCATCCTTTTGATGCCAATAAAGAGATCCAGCACGAATTCGCAAATGGGGCATGACAATTTTCGAAAAAGGACACATTCCAGAAGTAGCAGAAACGCTGGGAGTACAAGGGGACTATTTTGAAGGTGATAGTCTGTAAATGTAGATAAAGTACTTTCCTGTAAACAGAGCTAGTCTCAAAACCAGAGCTAGTCTTTTTTTATACCATCTCGTACAGATGCTAACCAATCATGGGCATCTGTGAGAACTTGTATGATGAAGAGGGCAGAAAGCTCATATAGTGTGGTAGTAAGATACATCATCTTGTAATGCAACAGGAGCAGCAGTTATTTAACAAGGTGACTTATTGGAAAACAACATATTTCTTTCCTCTTGCCTGGCCAGTAGTTGTCATATGATAAGCCAATGCTGACTTGTGAATTGGAACATTTGGCTAATTGGGAAATAAGGAAAAATCCCCCCAAAATATTATTCGGCAGAAAACGAGAATTTCTCCTCTCAGCTCTTCTCAAATGTCAGCATGTACTAGTGATTTTGAAAGGCAACGAGATTTGAAGTGTTTCTTATATCTGATTCTTAAAAGCAGAAATGGCAAATAATGTCAAAACAAAATGCCCTTGATATGAAATTGTACCTCGGATTAAACAAGATTGTACAAGAAAAAAACACTACTGAATGTACCATGAAAAAGAGGCTCGATCAATAAAGATCATTTTAAGCACTTTAAACACTTTCTGGGTTGGCAATGATGTATTAAAGCAGACAAAGTGAACCTGTATAGAGTATAGTAGATGATAAGTGTGTAATGGTTGAAAGCGGAGCACTCACAGCCGTGTTAGGTTGTAAAGGCCTCGGAATGCGTAGGGTTCGACCACTTTGATGCGATTGTGCTGTAGGTAGCTGAAAGAAGTGTTAAAGTCTTAAGAGAAATCACAGAGGCAAGATCAGCATGGTGAAAGGCAAAATCTCGTAAAATCTACATTATATGGAGAAAAGTGATGAGACACCTGACTTTTCCAGCCATACGTGGTTCTTTCCCAAATTGGTACCACAATGTTGGAGGCACACAATTGTATTAGATTCCTCTGGATGTGGTAGCATTGCATTTTCCCTTTATTTAAACAAAGAAACCTAATCCTGTTCCAGCATGACAATGTCCCTGTGCACAAAGCCAGCTTAATGGGTTGTAGTGCTGTAGTGTACTGCTGTATACTCAACCTCACCTCAACATGACTGAACATCTTTGGAAAGTTATCTATCTATCTATCTATCTATCTATCTATCTATCTATCTATCTATCTATCTATCTATCTATCTGTCTATCTGTCTGTCTGTCTGTCTGTCTGTCTGTCTGTCTGTCTGTCTGTCTGTATCTGTCTGTCTGTCTGTCTGTCTGTCTGTCTGTCTGTCTGTCTGTCTGTCTGTCTGTCAAAATAGGGACTAAATGTCAAATGGGATGTGAAATCTTATAGTCAGGTGTCCACTGACTTTTGTCCATAGACTATATTAGGAGTAAAACACTTGGAGGATGCTGATGATAAAAACTGTGAAATTGTAATTTGTAAGACGTCGTGTACGACTTTGTTCTCGTATCCTTAAGGCAGAGCGTTTCTATCGGGATTAGTAAGCGTGTTCCTGCCCCATGGGGAGAAACTATTCCAGCTTCAAGTGTCTCATTAAAGAAAAAACACATTTATCTCTATCTAACTAATCCTTCTTTCATAGGTTACCAGTACTTTTATCTCTATTGAATACCAATCAAATTCTTACTATCTTCTTCTTACTATCTTCCCAATGACTTTCTTTTGTGCACTTGATATAAAATGAGACCAAGATGCAGTAAAATGATGATGCATGATGGAGGTTCTTACAGCTTCTGAAGATTTCTGTACTTAATAAACATGTCAGCATTCAGCTTCCTTAACCGGTTCCTTTGCAAAGACCTGGGGCGAGAGACATAAAGAGAGACAGAGAGTGAGTAAAAGACAGAGAAAGAATGATTAAAAAAAAAGTGGAAAAAGAGATAAAGGTGTGAAGCAAAGCATTCCTGTAGTCAGCTTTCTGTCTCAAATCCTTCTCAAATAAACCATTAAATCAGCCTGATTCTTATTTTAATTTTAGAATGAGGAAAAAAAACCCAATATATTTCAGGAAAATTGGTTGAACCTCAGCACTGGAATTACCAACTTCAGTTATATAGTATTTGGAAGCTCTGTATCTGAATTTGTGAACTTTGAAAAGAACTAAATGATTTGAAGCTTTATTATGCTTGAAATATCAGTTTTGCAGGAATCTTGCATCACACGAAATCCATGCTTTTACAGTACATGCTCTTTATTTCTCTCTCGAAAGCTTCATATCTCATACTTCACAAGAATAAAAACATCTCACTCGAGACGTATGTTAGAACAAAAAACCCTCTGGTAAAGACGAAACCGTCTTTACCTTTACAAAAAACAACAAAAGTAAGATGTGAGATGCCTTTTTTCTCCTCAGCAGTTGACAATGGTCAGTTTTCTCGGTGTTAGAGTGTTTTTAAGTTTAATCCTTTTCTCTACTTATTTTATCACTGAACCAGAAACAGACACTAAAACAGAGCGTGTCTACTCGTGAACCGGCGCCCGTTGCCACATACATGTAAACTGTAAAGTTAATACATTATGGTACTCGAAATTACTCTGTTTTGCTAAATTATGCAAATTGTTTCAATTATTAACTACTCCCACCCTATAATGATTCTTTAAGACTCCTGGGTAGGCTAGGCCATGTCTCGACTTACGATATTTTCAAGGTACGATGGTGTCATTGTAACACATCTCCAGGGAATTCCTGTATTTGAAAGTCATACATGCTGCTTTTGTATAATCAATCATATAATCAAACATTGTATGTTTTGTATAATCAAAAACTGCAAATAAATTTAGAATAGGGTTCGTATCCAATCGTATTCATAACTTTTAATACAGCTAGTAATCAAGTGTCAACACAGAAATATTAACCTGCCCATGTAAAGAACTATAAGGAACTCTAAATATATCCTGGGGGAAATGTGTACGGTGCTGAAAAAAATGAAGGATTGAGGTAATTCAGTCCGTGTTGCAGCTGGTAAGGTTGCTGCCTTGCTGCCTCTTGGCTCCTGGTTCGGCAGTGTGTGCTGTGTGGCGTATCTGACAGGCGTGACATTAATTCCAGCTGAATGTGTACCGATCACTGACAGACTCTGTGTTCGCTCTTAAAGCAAGCAACTGCTCGTAAACACCTTTTAAGCACTTGGCGATGCCTTGATCTCTCCTGCAGTGATCTAACATCCTCTCTGACTTCTGAGCAGTGAAAGCCTGTAACGACTCACACACACACACACACACACACACACACACACACACACACACACACACACACACACACACACACACACACACAATATTCAAGCCACCCCAATGAGCATGATGAAGAGGAACTCACATCATGGTGACGTTCGTTGATACCGTAGGGACGTCTTTAAAGTGAGCACCGTTGCAGTCGAGCTCCAAATCCCTACACTGACACTCCGCTGGTACGAGTCCAAGTACTGAGAACGAGGACAGAAAGAAGAAATACAGAAAGACAAGAGAGATGTTAGGGACACTAGCGTAGCTCCATGTTTACTGAGTTTTAAAAGAAAGAATATCCACACCAGTCGAAAGTTTTCTAATGAAAGCATCACACTGTCCCGAGATTCTAGTAATGAGGATAAGAGCAAATTTATTCAAGACGCTTACAAGTTGCACATTCATGAATTTGTGGGGACACTGCTACTTTATACTTGCGCTTTTATTTATTTTTTATTTTTTAAGTTTTCTCACACGATTAATTTATTAGTGCATACCAAGGCATATGTTTTCTGTCATATACTTGCATGGTTACATTATTTTATACTTTTAAAAAACCCATAATTTTATTTTTCTACCTATTTTATTTTATTTTTTTTTGCAAATGATTAATTTCCGATTTTATATACATATACAACTCCATGTTATTCCTTTATTCTTTTCTGTTTATTTTTTATTTTATCCAAAAGTGGTTTATACATTTTTATTTACATGAATTTTTTCATACTAAGTCATTGCACATATAACCCAAATTTCATAAATCCATAATCTGTTCGCAATAATATATAAAACACATATCAAATGTTTAAACTGAGAACATACCATTTTAAGGAAAAACATTTTTATTTGAAAATAAAGATACAATAATTATACTCAGTCATTTTACTGGCCTCTTGTCAATTAACCAGTCTTAACCACTAAGCAACCACCTAATCTAATGACTAAAAGGTCATGATTTCAAATCCCAACACCACCACTACCACAGTGCCCATGCTGGGCCCTTGAGCAAGGCCCTGAACCTTCAACTGCTTAGTTGTGTAAAGAAGAGAAATTTAGATTTATAGGTTTTCTGCTAATTGTCATAAACGTAAATTGAAGAAATTATTTATTAAAACTCTTTATTTTATGATGACATGACCATGTGCTGACAGCAAACACAAATCAGACCTTATTTTGGTTTATTCTGCATAAATGTGACTTAAACACAAATGTTGCTCAACATAATATTCCCTAATATTAATTCCCTAATGTTGTTGTTTTTTTAGGTAAAATTTGATGGATGAAAAGACAGAGAGATGGACTGTTTGAAGGATGGATGGATGGATGGATGGATGGATGGATGGATGGATGGATGGATGGATGGAAATACAGACATGCATATTGAGAGATGTTTGGATGGATTGATAAAAAGATTATGTTGACTTGCTGTAATTCTAACCTGTAACCTGGTGGATAGACAGATGCATAGATTTAAATATGGATGGAAACAGATGGACAGATGGGCATAGTAATGGATAGATAGATAGACAGATGGACAGAGAGAAAAAGAGAGAGAGAGAGAGAGAGATAGAGAGAGAGAGGGAGGGATAAAGAGGGAGAGAGAGAAAAAATGGCCATTGATGGATGAATGGCATGACAAAAAAACAGACAAACAATAAAACAGATAGACAGACAGACAGATTGAAGACTGGAAAAACTGGAAGGATTGACAAATTGAATTGATAGACGGATGAATAGATGAAATTTACAGAAAGAGGTAAACATAGATAGATAGATAGATAGATAGATAGATAGATAGATAGATAGATAGATAGATAGATAGATAGATAGATAGATAGATAGATAGATAGATAGATAGATAGATAGATAGATAGATAGATAGATAGATAGAAGGATGAAAAGCATTTTCCCAGATCACTTTAATCATGCCAGTTTTAGAAGATTGAATTTTGGATCATTACTCACAGCAGGTGGTTGATTTTCTTCCAGCGTCTTTACTGGGCATCCCAAAATATTTGTCAAACAAATGAGGCCAGCCATTGTTGTCTCCTGAAAAATGATGCAATCATGTGTCAAGCTACTAAAATCCCCTCATTGAAAAAAATAGCCTGTAGTGTTTCGGACCCCACAGATGTGTTTTATCAGTGTCCCCTAATAACACTTGCTCTCTAAACACTTCAAGTTCTGTTTTGGTTCTTCTCACCTCCATGTTGGAGAGCCTGAATTTGGAATCCATGCTGCTGAAAACTAATTTGTGGGGTCCTGGTAATCATTTCGCACAGCCTGCTGAGTGATTAACGGAGCATGGTATTATGACTAATACTGTACATGTTCCTCAACATTCTCTGCAGTTTCTCAGCCATAAAATCCGTCGTTACTTTGATTATGGCCTGCAGCTTCGACAGAAAAAAAAAATCGGCATGCGAATAGGAGACGTCTGTACTTTTCTCCTGACTTTGCACTTCTGACAATCCGCTACAAACAAATGTGTCACAACATCAAATCTTCCCAATTCTACCTCATCATTCCCTGATGATTTTTTTAGAAGGAGCAAGAAGTGCGAGACGTTTTCACCGGTGAGGGTAGTCTTCAATCTTTCAGCTTGCCGACACTGAGTGAATCCAGAGCACGAGTTTTTGATTCTAATTCGAGAACGCAAAAATGAGGTCTGTCACCTATCATGCAATGGAACATGTTCAACAGCATGATTAGATAACCCCGTCAAATAAGTGTTTTACCTGCTTCCTCAATCACAGCAAGTGCGTGGACACCAATTGCAGTGGAAAATATTCAATATACAATATTAAATACACTTTTTCTTCAGATTGTCTGAGCGTAAAAGCAGTACTAATGATAAAAAAGAGCACATAATTAAAATTAACGTAGCTTTCAGGAGGCCAGTAGAGGGAAAAAATCCCTCTATCCCTTCGTCTCCTTATTTCCGCCTTCTTTTCCACACATAACAATAGGAATGTGTGAGAAAGAAATTTATATTTTTCTTCATTTTCTGAACAATCCAGCCTTGTTAGAAACGTAAAAACTTTACAATTAAAGGCAACCCTTTTCAATTTCATGGCCAGGAAGTAATGTAATTAACCTAAATACTCTAGAAGAACACAGATTCGTATGGGAAGATGTTTCACTAGATTTTGGAGTGTTCTTGTGGAGGTTTGTGCTCATTCAGCCACAAGGGTGCTAGTAAAGTCAGGTACTGCTGTAAGGCTTCATCCCAATGCACACATTGTGTTCAGTAGGGTTGAGTTCAGAGCTCTATAGCAGGAGATCTTCCACTCCAACCCATGTAAAGCATATGTTCATGGAGCAGGCTTTTTGCATAGGGATATTGTCATACTGGAACAGGTTTGAGTCTCCTAGTTCAGGTGAAGGGAAAATTTTATGCTACAGCATTCAGAGACATCCTATAAAATTGTGTGCCTTCAACATTGTGGTAGCAGTTTGAGGAAGAACTGTTGTATTGCTCATTTTAGACTCAAAGAATCTAAACAAAGCACAAATCTTCTTCTTCTTCTTCTTCTTCTTCTTCTTCTTCTTCTTCTTCTTCTTCTTCTTCTTTCGGCTGCTCCCATTAGGGGTCGCCACAGCGGATCATCCATCTCCATACCACCCTGTTCTCTACATCTGCCTCTTTTACACCAACTTCCTGCATGTCTTCCCTCACCACATCTATGAACCTCCTCCTTGGCCTTCCTCTGTTCCTCGTTCCTGGTGGCTCCATCCTCAGCATTCTTTTACCAATATAACTCATGTCCCTCCTCTGCACATCTCCAAACCATCTCAATCACACCTCCCTCACCTTGTCTCCAAAATGTCCTACATGCGCTGTCCCTCTAATAAACTCATTTCTAATCCTGTCCATCCTCGTCCTTTCCCCATTTTTTAAGGGGAAAATAGGATAATTATTTTACACTAATATAATTTACATTTTCTGAAATATAAGCACTGCACACTCAAGACTACTCCCTCAACTGGAAACAGAGACATGTACCAAAACAGATCATGGATGAAATATATTTAAGTTTATTATATAAACGGTATAAAGATATATACATTTTATATAACTGTACAACTGTAGATTCGACCCATCAGCTGTATTTTATTGTCAAGTCATGTCAAGTGGCTTGGTTTTGTCATTTTAACGTATACAGTTCAACAATAAGGTACAAAGTGAAATGCAAGCATAAATTTACCTTAAACTAACTATGGAAAAACTCAGTTTGTGAAGCATCACCATGATTCCAAAGTGCAATTCCCTAACCTAACAATAAGCTGAACACTTTTCTGTGCTCCAACTGGCTCAGTACGTTCAGTACATTAGTTCGCCTGGAGTAAGCACTCTCCAGCAATTTTTCGATTAAAATCTGTTCAATCGAATTAATCTAAATTATTGCTCTAAAGCCCTATGTATATAAACAAAAGCCCTTAGATGTTACATTGACTCTGTATTTTATCCAATGCCTCAAACTCAAACTTTTACAGAGCTTGAGTGAGGGGCAAAAACAAAAAAGCTAAGATTGAGATGATGATAATAAGTTTAATAAGGACAGTAGCGATGGATGTGACAGCTCTTATCTATTAAAGCGAGATGAGTTTTATTTTAGGCCGTAAAGAAAGACATGTCCTTAAACAGAAGACGGGAAAGTTGAGATACTGTAACAGTAAATAACGGATGTGAGCAGTGAAACAGATATGTGTACATGTATTAATTATTAAATACTTAGAAGTGTAAAAGTAATATCCTATTTAATTTCCTGGCCTTTACTGCCCCTCAGCTCTGAATCGATTGTCAGACAAATCATTGATTCGAGCAGTGACTGGTGTCGGAAAGACGGAACGACTTTCCATTACAGGTGATACACTGTAAATGAAACTGGGTAAAAATATGTCCTGCCATTCTTTAATTAAGAAAACAAATCTTTGGAAAATCAAAGTGGTAAAAGAGGATTTAAATTACA
This sequence comes from Silurus aristotelis, assembly GCF_946808225.1. Taxonomy (NCBI): domain Eukaryota; kingdom Metazoa; phylum Chordata; class Actinopteri; order Siluriformes; family Siluridae; genus Silurus; species Silurus aristotelis. The sequence goes on along the minus strand of NC_139587.1, from coordinate 3,766,378 downwards.
GAGATTTTTTCACATTTAAAAAAAATGTGATTGTTTTTAATATGATGCTACACAACTTTGAAATTTAAAAGCTTTTACTTTTTTTTAATTTATGTTTAAATTAAATTTAAGTATAAAAATCAGCTAAAGGATTATTTCTTAAAGGATTGTATAGAACACAGCTGTGGTGAGGACTGAGGACGCCAGTGTTAAATTAATGCAACATCTAAGCAAGTAAATATTAGACAAACCTAGAAAAAGAATTAGAAGTCAAATGTAAGAAACTAAAATTTGGAAATAAGATTGCACAAAAACTAAATAAACAGGTGAGAAACAAGATAAAGGTGTCAACAATTAGCAATTGTGGATCAGACAGTGTTAGGGTAAAACTAAATAGATAATAAACAAAAATTAATACATTTCCCAGTAGTGAATTCCAAAGCAGCAAATTAAAAGAGGGTTCAAGTTTTTTTACTGTATTTTTCTAGGTAGGTAAAATAAGTACAGAATTCAACTTATGACTACTGTATTTTTGATAGCAGCCTCCAAAGAAAAAATATGCCTAAAATGATTTTGTTTTACTTCTATATTACACAGAAGTCACCAGACTGCAATTTCTCTAAATAAACAAGAAAGGTATAATTATAGGTCCATCAGGGGTAAGGCTAGAAAACATAGATAACTCAGGGAGCTGGTTTTATAAAAGAAATTTCACACTTATAATTGACAAAATCAGAAAGGCCAGATCCAAATATCAGATAGAAGACACAAAGTCCATATAAAGGGATATATGGGTACTTAAAAAAATACATTTTTTGCTGTGTGTTGGCTTCCCATCCCATTTTGCATCAGTTAAAGTCTAATCACTATGGTAAAGATGATACAGAACACATCGGATATTTAAACATCAATTTCACAATGGAATGTATTATTTCAAATCTTTAGATTTACATTTGATTCTATTAAACCGTTATTTTTCCTTCTCAAAATTCCTGAAATCATCAGAAGTTTTGATTCCTAGCAAACTAACTTGGCTTGATATAAATAGTCCACTTCTTGGTGTGGTGTAATCACACTCCTGGAGAAATCGCAGCGTAATTAAGATATACATGCTTGCAAATGGAATACAGAGATATCCGGAAACTAAGGAAAAGGAATGACATCTTCAATTAATCTCCCTAGACTGTGGCTCCATGCCTGTCAGGTGTAATTATAATTCATCTGGGCAAATGAAATCTGTTCATTTACAGACACCAGGAAAATAATAGAGTCTTAAGTTTCAAATGTCTCTCATCTAAACAAAAGTATTCGATGTTTAACTGGTGTTTAATCAACCAAAATAGTGTCCAATATGAAAACATCCATGCTCACTTTGGGCTGCAATCCATATACAGACAATACAAATGCATTAAACAGAGAAAAATAGTGTTGTGTTGCACCTAATACTTTGAGGAAAAAAGGCAAAGACAGACAAAGCAGGCGTAATCTAATTCCTGGACCATGATCTAGCCGAAGAGCTGCTTGAGTTGGCCAAGTACAAGAGATCTAAGAAGGGATCTTGGGACTTAGTAAGAGAAACAACTATAAGTGCCATAACATAATTCTTTGACCGAGCGCCATCAGAAGATACCGAAATCATTATTCATATCGGTTTTAAAAGTGGTTGTATGTTGAGAAAGATTGTGCCAGTAATGATTCAAGTAAAGTGAAGAGCGTATTGTTTCCTGCTGTGAAAAAACGAGCTTTATGATTGAACGCTGCTGGAAAAAGCCCTACATTTCCAACTATTCAAAAATACTAATCTAGGAGAATTTATTTTGATTGATCGAGTCTGTCTCAAACCTTAGGCTAAGGATGCTCTAAAAAGCTCCCCATTTACCCTCCTGCACTTTTATCATATCCTTAATAGCTTTGCTTGCCTTCTCTTATGCAAAACAGCACCTTATTTCTGAACCTTATCCAGAGAATCTCATATCACATTTTATTTTCGGGAAACTCAGCTCAAAGCATATGTATATATATATATATATATATATATATATATATATATATATATATATATATATATATATATATATATATATATATATATATATATATATTTATAAATCACTCCTCTCCATTTTTATTCTCCTTGGTTTTTATATTTATATAGTTTCAAAATGCCCACTATCTGTATCTGCTAAATGCTACAAATATTTGTTCCTGTATTATCATTTATAACAGAAGTGGGTGTAAACTAGACCAGAATTTTGTTAGTTACTCAACCTTTGCTACATCACTCAAACTAGTATCAAATACAGATGTATGTGGGACTTGTAGTTGTGTAGTTGTTATCTGCGTTTTGCTGTATATTTCTGTAATATTTTAACTAGACAAATTTTTAGCACCACTATATTTTAAGCCCATTCTGTTCCTAAATCTGTAAACAAATAACACAGATGCATTAAACAGAAAGTGTTGTGCTACACATAATACATTAAGGACTATTTTAATCCTGGATTATGATCAAGCCAAAGTGCTGCTTGAGGTGCAAAAGATCTTCAGCCTTAGTAAGAACCTTGAAACTGCTATTACATAATACCCTGAATTAATTCTTATAATACCCTCGATCCCCTGTCAAGGCAGCAGATATTAAAATTCCAATACCAATTTCTGCTGAAGATGAGATCACACCATTGAAACCAGTTCCACTGACCCTTCTTTGGCTAACACCATTTATGAGTTTGTGAGACTGTGCCATCTGAAGCTCAGTGACAAACCTTCTAATGAAAGCTGCATTAAGAAACATTGCAGCTGAGCTTTCCTACCATTTTAGCTGAAAAAGCCAACAGTAGGCAATTAGCATTTACACTATGTGGTCAGACTGATGCCATGAAATTGGAAGCACATAATTGTTCTGGATATCTGTGTCATTTCAATTCCTTTTACTCTGTAATATTTTCACTAGCAGCCTAAATTTTATGGACCATTACCCCGACCAGGCAGTTACTAAGGATGAATAAGATTGTAAATTTGTCACGTTTGCCATAATGTACAAAGTCTTTTTTTAAAGTCTTTCCAATCTGATCTCTTATTTAGGCCCATATGAAAATAAAAGCATGTGGCTTGTTTGAATTTCCATTGTGTCCCACATTGTCCCACTACATATTGATGCCTTTATTTTTAGCAAAATATCCTGTAAACACTTTTAGAAAAGCTCTGGCAAGCAGACCTCAAGTCTCAAAATATATCTTATTCCTATTTATATATACTGAACAAAATTATGAATGCAACACTTTTGTTTTTGCCTCATTTTTCATGAGCTAAACTCAAAGATCTAAGACTTTTTCTATGTACACAAAAGGCCTATTTCTCTCAAATATTGTTCACAAATTGGTCTAAATCTGTGTTAGTGAGCACTTCTCCTTTGCTGAGATAATCCATCCACCTCACAGGTGTGGCTTGAGTGGGCAAATGCTCACATGGTGTCTGGCACTTTGGAGAGGTGTTCTCTTCACAGATTAATCCAGGTTTTCACTGTACAGGGCAAAATGCATGAAGCAAACAGTAGTCACACCAGATACCGACTGGTTTTTGGACCCCCAATACAATAAAACTGCACATTTTAGAGTGGCCTTTTATTGTGGCCAGCCTTAGGCACACCTGTGCAATAATCATGCTGTCTAATCAGCATCTTCTTCTGCCACACCTGTGAGGTGGATGACTTTTGAGATCAGCTCATGAAAAATAGGGGCAAAAACAAAAAGTGCAGGATCTCGAGCTCAGTAGGAGTGACCATGGACTTCTTGGTCACCTCTCTTATCAAAGCCCCTCTCCCCAAATTGCTCAGTGTGGCCAGTCGACAAGCTCCGCAAAGAGTCTTTGTTGTGCTACACTTCTACCATTTAAGAATTATGGTGCTCTTGGGAGTCTTCAGTGAGCATACATTTTTAGAGCCTTCCCCAGATCTGTGCCTTGCAACAACCCTGTCTCTAAGCTCTGCAGGCAGTTCCTTTGACCTCATAGCTTGGTTTTAGCTCTAATATTCATTATCAGCTGTGAGGCCTTCTATATCAAGGTTTGTGCCTTTTCAAATCATGACCAATCAATAAACTTTTCCAAACTTAGCCTCCAATCAAGGTGTAGAAACATCTCAGCAACAATCAAGAGAAATGGGAGGAAACAGAGATCCTTTTTAAGTGTTGTTGCTAAGGGTTTGAAATACTTATGTACATGATATTTCAGATTTTCAGTGGAAAAAAAATATAGACATTCCTACAATTCTGTTTTTATTTTTTATTATGGGGTACTGAGTGTAGATTAAAAAGTAGAAGTAGATTCACTTTAAAAGATTGTAGTATCAGACTCCAACATAGATAGATAGATAGATAGATAGATAGATAGATAGATAGATAGATAGATAGATAGATAGATAGATAGATAGATAGATAGATAGATAGATAGATAGATAGATAGATTAGCATTATAATTGTATGTAAGTTCTAGTAGCAACTTCATTTCAGTCAAGATCCACCTTGTTGTATTTTTTAACATGTATTTGATTTTACATGTATCTATTATCTTTATGATATTTTTTAGCTGATGCATAAATGTCAGTTAAATACTAAACCCATGTACAGAAAATAATAAACAAACATACAAAAATGTAATGGCAGTCATACATCTATCTCATGCCTGAAAGAGATTGATGGACTCTATTGTCACGATCTTAAAAAATCTTGTGATTTATTGGTTGCAGCTCACCTGCATATTAATTTCTCTTTCTTTTTTTTCAAAGGCATTCACCAAATACCACCAGAAACCGACATACTCACACAAGCGCCGATTTTTTTTTTCTTCATCCAGATTGTTTCGTTTCGCTGTGACCTATCAGGTTCTGTGAAAAGATCTAATACCGTCTTTATAAAAAGGCCAATTTGATAAGAATAAAATCATTATATCCACTCAGGATGTGTCGTCGCTCTAATCATGTCCTATGCGGTGTGCATTTTGACATTTTCTCTACTGTATGTCGACCTTTTGAGTTTAATCATTTGTCTCTGTTCACAAGCAGCAGGATAAAAGGGGTTAAATGTAAAGGGTGCAAGGATTGGTGAAGGGAGGCAGCAACAGCTGTGTTTGCACCTTCTGGCTTTTAAACAGTTTTGAATGGATATCGTTGTACAACCCCAATTCCAAAAAAGTTGGGACGCTGTGTGGCTGAAGTTTCGAGGAAAGTTGTTCCATATGTGTCTGATACAGGATTCTAGCTGCTCAACATTTCTGGGTGTTCTTTGTTGTATTTTTCATTTCATGATGCACCAAATGTTTTCAAATGGTGAAAGGTCTAGACTGCAGGAAGGCCAGTTTAGCACTTTAAATTGGGATTGTATCTACATTGAAACTTCTACAAAAATTTTTCTTGATTCTACATCATCCAAAGATGTTCAGTACGTTTGTTTGACTACAACTTTGTGGAAACAGCTTGTAAGAACCACATATGGCTGAAAAAGCCTGGTGTCCCTTTTGTCTCTATAATGCATATATAAAGATGCATAAAATGACGTGAACTTTTTTCCACAAAAGAAAACTCCATACTCATGGCTTGCATGTAATTATGACGCACCCAGGGAATGTCTTGCTAATTCTCCATTAGCAGTGAGCTCCCAAGAGTGTCAGTGTTGACAGCATGATGAAATTATTGTGGAGTAAATACATTTTGTCCAGATGCTAAGCTGACAGGCAATGCCCAAGCAACAACAACAGCCACGGCATGTGGAAATATGGAGGCTTTAATCATATCTGACATTTGTGCAGCAATTTTGAGCGCCCTTGTTACTGTTCAGAATTGCAAGAATATTACAAATGATAACATCTGCCTTCTGGTTTCTGCCTGGTTTACTTTATTTTACTATTCTTACCCCAGCTAGCCTCTAATCATGCAGTCATCATTAACTCCAATTTCCTTTGATTATACAGTGCACGTCTTCCCAGGTTTGATCCAGGACAGCAAGCTGTCAGCATCGCTTAGAACATTATTTTCGATATCTCTTCAAATCAAAAACACCTCACACTGCAGAGATTGAGCGCACGTCCTGAATTTCCCACAATTATTGATTTGCTCTAGCCACTTAATTGGATTAGGTCCAGGCTATTTATTGTACGAGCAATATTTCACAGCTGAAATCCATGTTTTGCAAAATGGAGACATCTGTTAATATGAAAATAGTATTGCCATTTCAACGCAACCCTAAATCATGCAAATGTGACATTATGAAATAGGTAAATTAATCATATGCATCATCCGCACTCCTGCTGAGACTCTCGACTGGTGCTGTGCAGCTCACATGGCACGTTTAGCGAACGGAGTTGAAAATTGAATGCAAGCTTAGCGTGCAAATATCCTCCAAAGACCTTGGTGGCATTTCTAATTTGTTATGCTTTCTTCTTTGGGCTTTCTTTAGTATTTTAAAGTGGGAGCTGCTTTATACTTGTCAGTTATTATATCTCTATGCCAGATTCATTTACAAAGATAACATTAATGCCACAAAAAAAAACTTTCCAATCCAAAAAATGCACTATATTCAGCGATTAATGGATGTTTCTGCGAATAATTGGTTTGTTCATATATTCTATTAGGTTAAATAAAAATTTTTTTTGTTTCATACTGATTGCAGTTGATGTCACCTGGACTATGACCTACATTATCTGATCATTAGCATAAATTTGCATGTTTTTTATTTGCTAGCCTAAGACCTCAATGTCATGTTAGGAGAAGGGGGAAATGCAAGGCATGAAAACACAAAACTCATTTCCTGATTTAAGTACTGGCTCATATGGATGTATCAACTAAAGACTTTAAGAATTTGCAGATTCATACATCCACCAGACTTTATGGCCAAAGATCAGCTATAACCTGCCTAATATTTTTTGGTTCCCCTTTTGCTGCAAAAACAGTTTTGACCCATCGAGCATCAACACCATGAACTTCTCCAGCAAATTTGAGATACAGAAGCTCGTCTGTTGGATCAGACCACACGAACCAGCCTTCGCTCCCCACGTGCATCAACGCTCATGACCCTGTTGCCGGTTCACCACTGTTCCTTCCTCTGAGCACTTTTGATAGATACTGACTACTGCATACCGGGAACAGCCCACAAGAGCTGTTTTGGAGATGCTCTGATCCAGTCGTCTAGACATCACTAGCCCTTGTCAAACTTGCTCAAATCCTTACGCATTCCTGCTTCTAACACATTAAATTTGAGGAGAAAATGTTCACTTGCAGCCTAATATATCCCACCCACTAACAGGTGCCATGATGAAGAGATAATATTGAACAGACATACACACAGAAACATGCCCACACGTGCCACTTTTTACAAATCCAGATAAAAAAAATTTATTCATAAATGTAAAAACATTCCAAAATTTTCAAGCACACATGCAGAATGAATTAGGTTTTTAATTGGTGAGTCATTTTCTTTGTGAATTTGAATTTATTCGTGCATTTGTACATCGCATTTGGTGAATATGAATTTGTTTCGTGTGCGGATTGCTGTTGGTGAATAAATAAAATGATGTGTTAAGAGTCACATTGGAGTCTTTTCACATAAACTGAGTTGATTAAGTAAAGAGTGTTTTGACAAAAATTGTAATAGGAACATTATAGTCATAATAAATCATAGTAATTTGGATAGTTAAGTACATTTGAAAGTAAAGGCTTTTGTACTTTTACCCAAGTGAAAGTTAAAAGGGACACTTTTACTTTTACTGGAGTAATATGGAGTACTTTATCCACCACAGACCAATATTATCACCAGAAGGCTTTTTCCTGCTCTGGTGTGATTGTATAGATCTAAATGTCGATGTTTTTATTCAGTGCATGCATATGGAGCAATTTTGCCAAAACCGATGATGTTGACCTATAAATAACACAGTTTTCGTATATTACTTTTTGTCCTTTTGGTCAAACGCTTAATAGAAAAAAAGGTGTAAAGTACCAGAGGAAAGTAAAAAATGCAGCTGGGGAAGTGTTTGGAAGTGAAATGAAAAGACTGGATGTGCAGCAGGGCAGTTGAAGGAAGTTAAAAACTCACCACAGTTATCCTCGTCCGCCTGGTTTCCACAGTCATCAACTCCGTTACAGTGCAGCAGCTGTGGCAGGCAGGAGCTCAGATTCCCACAGGGGAAATAACCAAGAGGACACGGATCATGCTCTTCTGACACATTAAACATCGTCAAAGCCACTGCAGAGTGAGAAGGGGGGGGGGGGGGGGGTTTACTTTCCTTTTTATTAATATTTAATTCCTGTATATATGTTACTATACTGTTATTGTTGTTATATTATAGTAAATAATTATTATAGTTTATTGTTATTTTTGTTGTTAAATGTCTGTATGTTCCATGCTTTGGGAATATAGATGTCCATATTTGTCATGCTAATAAAACAACTTTTGAATCTTGAGATGCAGAAAGAAAGAAAGAAAGAAAGAAAGAAAGAAAGAAAGAAAGAAAGAAAGAAAGAAAGAAAGAAAGAAAGAAAGAAAGAAAGAAATGTTGAGACACAGAAAATAGAGAGATAGGTATTGATTAAGCAAGCACACTAAAAACAATACAGACTGAAAGACAGGTCAAAGTGAAATAATAAAAAAGTGATATACAGACACCGAGAAATGTCTGAAAATGGAAAATGACAAAAACTTAAATAATGAGAGAGAGAGAGAGAAGAGAGAGAGAGAGAGAGAGAGAGAGAGAGAGAGAGAGAGAGAGAGAGAGAGAGATTACCGTTTAAGAGAGTGAGAGTGTGGGAAAGGGTAAAAAAAAAGGTATATAGTGACTAAGAGAAAGTGAGTGAGTGTGTGAGAGTAAGAAAAAAAGAGATGGGGCACATAAAAAAAAATTTATAGATAAAAAAATAAAAAGATGACAAAGTGAAATGATGGCAAAAAGGGCAGGAAAGAGAGAGCGAAATATTGATATACTGTAATATTGATATGAATATGCTGTGAGAGAGAGAGAGAGAGAGAGAGAGAGAGAGAGAGAGGTGTAAAGAAGCAAAAAGAAAAAAAGGGAGAGCAATTTAAAAGAAGAGAAGGACAGTTGATGAAAAAGTCTAAAAGTTGAATGAGGAGTGGAGACGAGTTAAATAAAAAGACAAATAAACAGACAAATAACTATGGAGAGGGTGAAATAAATGAAGAGTATGAGAGGAAAAGTCTTTATTTTTTACTTTGTTTTTTCTCTCACACCTGCTCTCTCTCTCTCTCTCTCTCTCTCTCTCTCTCTCTCTCTCTCTCTCTCTCTCTCTCTCTCTCTCTCTCTCTCTCTTTTCTCAGCCCGTTTTCCTCAAATGGTGAGGCGAAAGCCAAAAAGAAAGTGAAAGAGTGAAGAAATGTATAAGAATGCTAAGGGAAAGGGTAAGAGTATAGATATAGAGATAGATTGAAAAGGAAAGACAGCAACAGAAGGAAAGACAAGACTCCAGATTTAAATGCTGCTTCTTGGACTTTCTTCTTCTCTCTTTCCATTCTTTTAAGCTTAAGAAAGAAATGTGTTTTTCAATGTCTTTTATAGCACAGTAATATTCGTTCTTCATATACCCCAGTGATGACAGGAAGCTGGGGTCAGAGTGCAGAGTTAGCCATGTTACAGCACCGCTAGAGGACTGAGTGTTAAGGGCCTTGCTCAGGGGCCTGAAGAATGTCAGCTTCGTAATACCAGGGCTTGAACCCCTGACCTTCCGATTAGTAACCGAGAGCCTTAATCACAGAGCTACCACTTTATTACCCCATTTTATTACTGCTCTAGTTTTAAAAGAGGACATTAAAACTCCCTCGATCCAGGGCAGATTTGTGCTTGAACCTAAACCTTTGGGAACAAGACAGTCCAAGACAGTGCACTGTAGAAAGTCTGATAGAAATGAACATGATGGCGACCAAGTTTTAATCTCTGGAACAGTTTAAAATGCCCCAGAGGATCCTATCCTATCCTATCCTATCCTATCCTATCCTATCCTATCCTATCCGCAGCGTTTCATTTGTTATGCAGTGTAAGTAGGTTTTGGTATTAAAATTCTATTCTTGCAGAAATGTGGAGGATTACAAGTGCCATCATATACATAATCTTGTCATCTTGAAGAATTGTCTCTCTATAGCAGAACCGTGAAAGCAGACGAAGGAGGCGATTTGTTTCTGCAATTGTTCCTATTTGTGAACGTGGGAGGACGATGAGTAATCACACAGGAAAAAAAAGATCGGCAAACATAAATGGGCGTAGTTTAAGGGTTTTGCGATGAAGTCGCAGAGGTGGCGTGACAATTGAAGTGTGATACAGCGTGTAAAACCTTTAAAACATAGGATTCAACCTGAAGCCTTTACCTTCTCTGCTAGCGAGGTGCTCTGTGGTTGTAGTTCAAATCTGGTGTATAAGTAATGTTTTCTTTCAATGAATGCTTTTATCTTTAACTTTCTTCTCACAATCCTTTCAAACATGATGACATTTTGGGATCATCATACCTTTGGGATGAATTCTTCATGCTGATTGCATCCTAGTCCTTCTCACCTACATCACTACCTCACTTTATTAACACTCTTGTATCTGCCAAATTTGTTTATAGCATGAATTAAAGAGTTAAAAACCCTGAACTTTCAATCAGTAACCAATCACCTTACCCACTGAGCTACCGCTAATCACTAATGCTAGGCTTTGTTTCTAATCTCTGGACAGGTAGCTAGCATAACAATGACTCTGAAGATATAAACATGCTGAATGCTAATAGCTTGCGGTCTGAAAACAAATGGTGTGATGAATACAAAGCACACACACACACACACACACACACACACACACACACACACACACACACACACACACACACACTACATAGAGAAAAATTTGTGGACACATGACCATAAGATTGGTGTGTGCTTTTTGAGCATTCCGTTCCACATTTAGTTTCCATTTTCTATTATAAATACCTCCACACTTCTGGAAAGATGCAATTTTGAATTGTGCTTGTGGAGATTTGTGTGAGATTCATTCAGCCACGAGGGTATTAGTAAAGCTGGATACTGAGGTAGTTGAGGAGCTTTGCGGTGCAGTCAGCTTTCTAAAGTCAGAGCTTCATAGCAAGAAAGTCGAGATCTTTCTCTCCAAACCATGTAAAGCATATCTTCATGGAGCTCGCTTCGTGCACAGGGGCATCGCCATGCTGGTGTTATTGTAGCAGTGGCAGCTCGGTGGTGGTGAGATTTCAACCTGTGACCTTTCGATCCAAATTAATGTCATAAATTGAGAAATATGCAATATTTCAAGTTTCTCTCATTAGTTATTTTATTTTGTTCTTTTTTGCATATTTAATTCTTACGTGAGGTCGTTAGCATAACGTGTGTTTCTAGGTCATCTACCAATATGTCAATACCATTTAAATATAAAACAAAAGTATTGGGACACTTGTTCTTTCCGGTCATGTGTGGTTCTTCACCAGACCAGACCAGTTACCACAAAGCTGGAGGCACAAAATTGTATATGATGTCTTTATTATCACTCTTGTAGCTGATGAACACAAATGTGCACAAGTACACTCCAAAATCTAGTGGAACATCTTCCCAGAAGAGTGGAAGGAATTATAAGAGCAAATTGGGACTAAATGTGAAATGTGATGCTCAAAAAATCACATACTTATGATCAGGCGTCCGCAAACTTTTGCCAATATAGTGTATATGCTATGTGTTTATATTTTAATTTGTATACTTACTTCGACAAACACTTAATATCATGCCAGGATTCCAGAATTCATTATTAGGTAGTGTTAGTAAGCGTGTGAGATGGTGAAAGAGCTTCAAGATATTTGGATGTGCACAGTTGTCGTTTTAGTAATTGGTTCCTGTGGGTTCCATCCTTCCAATCTCCAAATACCAGATAATACCAATTACCCAATGAATATATTAAAGACAGCATTTAAAAAAAACATGTGATTCAGGTCAAAGACTAGATTTCTGTGTCCACACAGTCTTGAAAAAAAAAAATTACGTGATCTTTGTCACATTAAGGCAGCAAATTGGATTTGTGCCACTTCACCCTTGCCATGTGAATGTGAGATGACCCAAGACAGTCGTCTGCCAAATTGAAGACCTTTATATTCCCGGGGTATGAAAGGTTCATTCTCAGTCTGGAGCCACACTATTATTTTGCATGGCTTCTTTGGTTTGAAGCAATCTTCCACCCAGTGCTTTCCCAAATGTGTGCATTTTTTTCAGCATTAAGGATGTTGTCAAGGACATTCTCTAAATAATACACTGCTCTCTGGGCCAAACATTAATAATAATCTCTCAGTGTCCTCATTAGATTAGGAAATGCCTGGATTCCACAACAGCAAGCGTTCAACAAAAATCTTAAAAAAAGGTGTTTGAGCATTTTTTGTTTCCTTCCATCATTAAGACTATTAACCTTAAACAGAGGATATTGACAAATGTATTGATTCATGTGTAAATGTATATTGCTCTGCTAATTGACTTTGAAGCTCTTTATGGATTACCTAGGACATGATTAGAAAGAGCTTGGAGTTAAGATGTTAGACAATATTCTGGCATTCTTCTCAGAAAAGCTTATATTTATGATGTAAACCAGTACTTGACATTCCACTATATTGGGGAAGTTTGACAGAAAAATTGAACGTGGTTGCACTTCTCTAGCACAGAAAGATGTATTTCACCACACAAACATTCAATGATTCCTGCTGGTGCTGCAAATTATATAACACCTGATAAATTCTTATGACATTTCTGCACTCTGCGTATATCAAGGCCATACTCGATCAGCAGAAGCAGGATTTGTACTCAAGGTTCTCTGATTGTACAAGGATTTCCTGATGATGAGTCATTGCTGAGATTTCTATACAGAACCCAAATTGGATTTTGATGTTCATAAGCATTTTGTCAATAATTGGATATAAACCTATAAGTCAGTCAAAACCAATCAAGTGCAAGCTCCATCTCCACCAAGCCACCAATGAAACCAATTGAAATTTGTTAAGGAATACATTTATGTATTCTGTAATATAAACCATTTGTTGTCTCAGGTTTGTGAGAAGCAGTTGGGCTTAAACCTTTCTGAGATTTATTGGGATTATTGTGATAAAGCAAAGAGAATGCTGATATCTCTAATCTCTGCTTCAAGGAAAAGATTTCATGTAAGATGTGAGGCAAAAAAAAGGCCTGCCATGTGCATTACCATGTCAGTGATTTCATCATGGACAGCAAGTTAGAACAAAGAGCAAACGTGAAATTCTGCATGAAACTGCGCAAATCTGCCATTGAGACGTGACATGGCATATGTTTGACATACGGCGATGCTGCAATGAGTCACTTGAGGCGTTTTGAGTGGAACACCTGCTTCAAGGAGTGGAAGATCATCACTGGAAGGCGTTTAGAAATCAGGAAGATCTTCGAGCTCAACCCCTGAAAACATCGAAATCGTGCCAACTGCATGACGATCGCCGGAGAACAATCCACATAATCTTACTTCCGCTCCCCAACCTACTCGCCAGATTTGGCTCCAGATTTCTCCAGCTCCAGCTCAAACATCCAGCTCAAAGGTTCCCATTTTGACACCGTTGTGGAGATCCAGCGCGATTAGCAGAAGGTACTTAAAAAGAAGTGTTTCAGGAAATATATACCAGAAGTAGCAAGAAGGCTGGGAGCGCTGTAGTGCTGTGCAAGGGGACTATTTTAATAGTGTAAAAAAACATTCTCTCGGTTTCTTCCATTAGGGGTCGCCACAGTGGATCATCCACATGTTTGATTTGGCACATGTTTTTACGCTGGATGTCCTTCCTAACCAACCCTCCCCATTTATCCGGGCTTGGGACCGGCACGAAGAGTGCACTGGCTTGTGCAACCATAATGGCTGGGGTCGGTTCCCTGACCGAGAATCAAACCCGGGCCGTAGTGTGTAAATGTAGATAAATAAAGTACTTTCTTGTTAACAGAGCTAGTCTCGACTTTTTTATACTATCTCGTATTTACACATATACACACACACACACACATATGGCTGACAGATCTTTCTATGCCGAATCTTTCCAGGTGTTAGTTAAACAGTGGGATAAGTATAGAAATGTAGCAGGGGTTTATGTAAAAAGAATAAATGCTGTTTCCGCTTCCCCCTCGTATATTTATTCGATAGCTAGTCTTGCATTACACGATTTCAAAGCATGATGAAGGTGTGAATAACCACCTGAGGAGATGTTTGTCGTGCAAAACTGAATGAGTGGATAAAAATAACTTTCATTTTGCTTTTTCGTTTGCTTTCATTGATTATTAAATACATACCAATGTGTAGGTAGAATTCTGCTGCTCTAAATTATACACACAGACCAAGTGTGATAAGATTACACTGATCTTTAATGCATTATATATAAAGAGAGAAAGATGTATGAATTATGTGTGTCTGCGCCATGTCTCTACTAATAATTAAGCTGTTGGTGTTAATTACTTGTGCCATTTTTCATCACATTTCCTAATTAAACGTTATCCTCTCGGGCCTCAGCTCATTTATCAAAATCATTATATTCGCCATAGAAATTAAATGACAAAAATCCTCCATTCAGCTCATTATGTATGCGAATGCAATCGTCGGTTGTTACAGTTGTTTATAAGGCAGTGCATTATCTTAGAACACTGATTAAAATTAGCAGTGTACATGCACTATGAATGCACATCTTTCAGCCAATCAGAATCATGTATTTAGACAGAAAGACCACTGTAAAAAAAAAAAAAAAAAGAATCGTCAGTTTTGGATTGTATGATATTACAGTATTATAATATTGCAGTACATCACGCTTCCCACTTAACGAACATTCACTTTACAAAGTTTTGTAAAGCGGAAACAAACAAATCTGTCCTCGAAGTGAAATTTGTTCAAAATCGAAAAAATGAAAAATGGAGGAGAGCCGCTGTAGCTAGTCGTCGACCGTAACGAGTCTACATGATGTGCATATTATTATATTATTATATTATATTATATTATTATATTTTTTATATTATTTTTTTATACTCTTTTTATTATTTATTACAAAATATTGTATACAGTATTTCGATTATTCCGCTTTGTTTTAGTATATTTTATTGTTTATTTGATAGTATTTATAGCACTTACATCATTAGGAGATATGCGTGGTCAATAACAAACACTAACAACTTACAAACAAATTCCTGCTACGTCCTAAACCTGACTGTTCTTGTTTTTGAGTACTCGTAGAATAAAGTCAAACATTTTCAATGGGAAAAACATGGGAACATGTTTTTATAAAAATCTAAAGTGACAGGACAGATATATGTGTTGACCTAAATTCAGAAGCACAAGGTATCAGGAACAGTCCTGAAGACGGAAATACTGCATTGGCATGTTTTGTACCATTGTTTCAGCATAATGTTTATGCCATTACCCGATAAAAAACATCTTTCTGGCATTAAAAGTGTAATGTTTTGTGTCTGGGTACATCAGTCAAAGTAGTAAATGGTAACTTTGTTATGGGATATATTTCCTGTAATATGAAACATGAATATAATGCTTATAAAATTTGTATATGGAATAAAGATTTAAATCTACTCCACAGGGTGAATTTAAAAGCCACAAATCCGACCTGAATCCAAATCCAAAATATTAATCTTTAAAATGTTTTAGCAACAAATCTTCTTCTTCTTCTTTGGGTTTCTCCCATTAGGGGTCACCACAGCGGATCATCTGTCTCCATACCCCCCTGTTCTGTACATCTGCACGTCTTCTCTCACCACATCCATAAACCTCCTCCTTGGTCTTCCTCTTTTCCTCCTTCCTGTTGTCTCCATCCTCAGCATTCTCCTACTGATATACTCCATGTCCCTCCTCTGCACATGTCCAAACCATCTCAATCTCACCTCCCTCACCTTGTCTCCAAAACGACCTACATGCGCTGTCCCTCTAATAAACTTGTTTCCAATCCTGTCCATCGTCGTCACTTCAGCTCTGCTACCTCCAGCTCCACCTCCTGTTTTTTACTCAATGCCACTGTCTCTAATCCATACAACATCTCAGGTCTTACCACAGTCCTATAAACAGTCTCAGCAACAAATCATTAGTTAATAAATGAGCAAGAATGAAACGAACATACTCGTGAGACTCTTTATTAATTCATTAATTCGTTTACTCTTGCTCTTTTGCTCCGGTGAGCTTATAGTTAAAAAGCTAGAAATTGAGCAAAAATTCACTTCTATTCTCCAAAAGTACCAGCATCATTCAAATGCACCGACTCTTCATGTACTGTACACATCCTGTGTTAGGAAACAGGCTGGGAGAATCCTAAAGGACCCCTCACACCCGGTATACACTTTGCTCCGTCTACCTCCCTCTGGAAAGCGACACCGACTGCTCAAAACAAGGACTCTAAAATAGCTTTTTCCTGGTAAACACAAACATTAAAAACTCCCTCCATTTACCCCGTCATTCCTGTGTACAATAATTAACTGGACAATCATTAATGCAGTTTATTGCCACTTTCTTTACAGACCAACTTCACAGTTTTCGATGCCCGGTCATGTAGTTGTGTAATGTGTAATCATGTTTTTATTAGTCTACGTCTTGTTCAGTAGAACACAACATGCAGTGCAGGCAGATTTATTGTGCACTGTTGGTTTGCTCTAAACTGGAAACAATTCTCGTATATTCAGGCATAACTGTCCAATAAAGTTGTCAAATACCTTGTCTATTTATTTCATCTTTTTAATTATTCTCTGACTAATCATTTTGTACTTAAAACCACTAAAACCTACCACCCCAGCTACAAAAAAAGAAGGTCCAGTTTACTACACCTTTTTTACATCAGTGTTTTGGCAGTGTGTCCTACCTGGATTTGTCAAGTGTAAATATCATAATCTTTAATTCACCCTAATTAACAATTCAGCAGAGATTTAGCTGTGAACATATCTCCCAATTTCTATTAGTAAACTGTTTTTTTTTCCTTTCTTTTTTTTTCTATTCTTAAATAAATGAATAAATAACCCAAATTAAATATATCTTTCGAAGAAAAAATAAACATAAACTTTCCAAATGTGTAAAATCTCTTAGAAACTAACAATAATAAACAACAAAATCATTATCTAATATATTTTCTCTTTTCTTTTCTTTTCTTTTCTTTTCTTTTCTCACATTTTCTATTTGTAGTCCTTTTAATCTAATGCACATTTTACAGAAAAGCCGATCAGGTTTACGTTTCACTGCAAGTTGCATTCATTATATAACTCTGTTTGTGACGAATAAAAAATGCTGAATTTTAAATCAATTATACAAAACACATCTTCATATCTATCTATCTATCTATCTATCTATCTATCTATCTATCTATCTATCTATCTATCTATCTATCTATCTATCTATCTATCTATCTATCTATCTATCTATCTATCTATCTATCTATAAAGATTCTAGTCTTCTGTGTTTTATTAACTGAATAAAAGACTTTTGGAAAGACTTGTGCATGATATAGTTGAGGTTTGCTGAAGAATCTAAGCTGGTAAAGTTTATTAGTAGTTAGTATTTAGTATTTGGCATATACTAGAAGATTTCATTAGTATTTGATCTCACCTGAGTTGCTGCACAGGAGCACGCTGAACAGGAGGACGCAGATGTGCATGCTGGATGCTGTGAATGCGATGAAAAGTGGACAGGAGGGGAAAAAAAGTCCAAGTTAAGAAAGCCGGTGAGAGTGGTGATGATCAGTCTGAGTGTTAGTCCATTAGGAGTGGAGATGAGAAGAACGGAGAGAAACGGAGGGGGGAATCAATTCGTGTGCAGAACTGGTGCGGTAGTGAGGAGTGAAGAAGAGGAGAAGAGAGGAGAGGAGAGAGGAGAGGAGAGAAGAGAGGACGCTTGGAAATGCGTGAATGAATAACAGTGGATCACAGTGCTGAAGGCGTGCACCTACCCCCCAACCCCCCCCCCACACACACACACACACACACACACACACACAAAGAAAGACAGACAGAGAGAGAGGGGAGAGAGAGAGGGAGAGAAAGAAACTTAAATTGCACATGTTTTAGAGGAAGTTGTAGCTTAGCGATTAAGGCTCTGGGTTACTGATCAGAAGGTTCGGGTTCATGCCCTGGTATCGCCAAGCTGCCACACTTGGGGCCCCTGAACAAGGCCCTAAACACTCGGTGCTCCACGGGTGCTGTATTATTACTGACCTTAGCTTCAAGCACCTTTAAACAAAAAATTTCATTTGCAAATTAATTTACCAGGTTTATTAAATAATGTTCTGTAATTCGACAGTGAACACACAAAAAAAGTCAAATTCTTCAGAGATGAAGCTTTAAAAGCAAACATCATTTGGCTCCAGGTGGAATTTTAGCTTCAAAAACATCATTTAGCATCTGGGAAAAAATAAAATAAAAAATGAAGTGAAAAGTTTCGAGAAGGTAAGAACTTGAAACTGTGATTTATTTGCCTGGAGGAAGCGGAAGGCTGCTGGGAAAGCCAAAATGAGAGAAAAAAAGAAAATAATACCTTTCGGTCATTCCTGTTTGCTTGAGCCTCAGGCCACAGGGAGCTATCCAAACGAATTGATAAAATGTTCTGTCAATCTAAAGTGCAGTAAGCCTCTTCATGTTGCCTTCTCAATTTTTATTTTTTTTTACAGCTTGGAAAAATGACCCATGAAATTAATATTTTTTCTGTTCGCCTAGTTCGATTACACGTCGTTAACTTGCTCTGGACTTTTCCATTCCGTATGCACCAAAATCCACAAACTGTTTATACGGACTGAGCTGCAGCTAATCTACACATGAACACACTGAGAAAGGACACGTTTAAGGTCACTGTTCCATTACAGTGCTTGCAGGATGCCCAGAAATGGACTTTTGCTTGGTGGGGAGCACAATCTTGACGTGTTGTTTATTACGCTGAAATGATCGCTGTCATTAAATTAGCGGTAATGAGTGTTGGGTGGTGGGTGCTGGGGATAAGAAGCGCAAACTGAGATAACCTCAAAAAAACACGAAATTCGTCCTCAATAACAGTAGATATAAAAACGTGTTATTGTATTGAAACAATTTTTAAAAATTGCACGCCATTTTATTTTACGTTTCAACCTTTTGATTATGACATCAACCATGAAACAAAGAGACGTAGGCCAGTGGTGATATAAACAAGGAAAAACACATCAGCGCTAAGAATCTTGTCAAAGTTTTTCTTCACTGCTTTATCACACATACTGTGTATTATGACCTCACCACATCCATAAACCTCCTCCTCTTTTCCTCCTTCCTGGTGGCTCCATCCTCAGCATTCTTCTACCGATTTACCCCATGTCCCTCCTCTGCACCAAACCATCTCAATTGGGCCTCTTTCACCTTGTCTCCAAAACGTCCTATATGCGCTGTCCTTCTAATAAATTTGTTTCTAATCCTGTCCATCGTCGTCACTCACAACAAAAACCTCAACATCTTCAGCTCTGCTACCTCCAGCTCCACCTCTTGTCTTTTACTCAATGCCACTGTCTCTAAACCATACAACATCTCAGGTCTCACCACAGTCCTATAAACTTTCCCTTTCACTCTTGAAGATACTCTTCTATCACAAATCACTCCTGCTATCACTCTTCTCCACCCACTCCACCCTGCCTGCACTCTTTTCTTCACTTCTCTAACACTTACTTTGCACTGTTGACCCCAGGTACCTGTGAACTGTAGCTGTAATGAGTGTGTAATTGGAGACAGGTCAGACTGGTCAGTATGAGGGTGATTGTAAATGTGCAAGTGTTTGTTAGAATTTGGATTCAGGGCGGCCATGTTTAAAAGCTGCAGTGTCTGATGGGAAATGGGGGTTGCATCCACAAGTGACCCAACATGTAGGAGCGACAGATTTACTTTTACCACCAAAAATGTAATTATTTTCCAAAAATAATAAGTAATATGAGTGTTTTCTTTGTTTTAAAACACTCCAATTTGCCAATACCTGAGTTAAAATGGACTGACATGATTTTGTAAAATTGTACAAATATTTTAGGCAGGCAAACAAAGCAGCGTAAATGTGGTATGATATGTTCGGATGCTGAAAGGATATACACATCTCCCACCTTATCCTTGCCAGCGTTCAAGGGACTTCAGATGTCTCGGTGTTCTATCGTGTATTTCTGTGTTTTTGGTGTTTTAAAGCTCAATTTTATGATTAATCTCATCAGCTACAGGTGTGCTTCTTACTGCTCGTTTTGCCCGGTTTTGCCCAGCACGCTCCTGCTGTCACATACATATATAATGTATACTGTAAAGTTTATACAGTACGGTACTGTAAATTGCTTTGTTTTGTTAAATTTACAGTACGGTACCGTAAATTGCTCTGTTTTGTTAAATTTATAGCAGGGTACTGTAAATTGCTGTTTTGTTAAATTATGTATTGTAATTTATGAAATTATTACCAAATTACTGTGTACTACCGCATACTGATCTCCATTCTTTAAGACTCCTAAGTAGGCTAGGTCATTGACACGATATTTTCAAGTTACGATGGGGTCATCCGAACACATGTTCATCATAATTCGGAGACTACCTGTACTTACCAGTTACAAAAAAGATATTAATAAAATCAACCCTTTCATTTAATATAATAGAAAATCCACACACAGCTATGAACAATGGTGCCACACTTGATTTTAAAACCCTTTTGTTCTTTATTCCACTCTTTTTTTTTCAGGATGAAATACTCATCCAAAAGTGACTTATGTGAAAGAACTTTCTCCCCGAGAAAAAAAGTTACATAGAAAGTTTCGATGTTACATGAAATTAGGCTGCTTAGCTGTCAGCCTTTCGGAAACTAAATAATTTTCGATTCAATTCCCTTGCACTACTCAAACATGCAGTCTGATAAATTAACTACTGAACCAGAATATGGGTTAGCACTGCGAGGGAAACTCTCGACGGAAATTTAAAGATTTATCACTGTGAACGTATGCTTTATGGACTGAAGTTACATGACGTAAAATGGTGTATCAGTTATAGAGAGTCAGGTTAGATCTTGATCTCTCACCTGTAATTAGATATATTACACAATCTAGGCTGTTAGAAAAACAGAATAAAGCAGCCTGTCCCACTTTAGAGGAGAAAATAAAGAATGATTTGAAATGAATAGAAAAGACACAGGGCGCATCACAGTGAATCAGCAAAAAAAAGAAATTAGCAAGGCAAGTAACATTTTTGACAGAATGAACAGGTAATTGCTGTGTTTTCACCTACAGAATGTGCAGTTAAAAATTCTGTATTGTGGGTTGTAGTGATTTTGCCCTGCATCTGAAGAGCAAAAAAATGCTAAAAAAAAAATAAGAATAAATGCATAAAAAACGACAGCATTGTTCTCACCAAGCCTGCTTCCTATACCTTTCTAACAGTATGAAGTACACACAGTATTTATAAAAACAGCATTTTATAATAAACTTCTTTTATTTTATTGATTTTCTGTGTCTCGGGTGACTACAGTTCTTGGACTCATTTTCTTAGTTCAGACAGTGACAGAAAATAATGATGACCTTCTATAAAATCCTGAGGGCTTTAACTTTTTTTAAATCTTTTTTCACATCAATTCTGTGGCCACATGGGCAAATACAGGTAATTGGACCGACAATTTGTCACACGGAGGGATTTGATGACCTCACCGGAAGGTTCTTGACACTTAGTTGAGATCTCCTGAGAGGAGGAGAAGAACAGGAGAGGTTCATTAACATTCAAGAAATCCGGCACTAACATGGTGCTTTTCAATAGTTTTCTATATTGAAGGTACAGCGTGAGAAACACAGGTTGAGATACTGCAAATGTGGAAATTAAAATCTATTTAATTTTAAGAAAGAAAAACAGCTTTTAAATGTTCAAAACTATATAAGCATTTTTTCTTCCTGGACATGATCCACTCATTAGTCAAACTTCCATGTGTTTTTTAAGATTCTGAGATTTGCACTGTTAGAACCCATGATATTTTTTGTTTATATACTCTGTTTTGACATGTTTTGTGTGCAAGTTTGGCTCCTAATCCCAGTTCCCAGCTTGCCCTGGTCTGCCTTGACTCCATCTCACCATGATGACAAATCTTATTCAAAGAGGAGAGGTGGAGGCTGGTAGAAGTTATTTTGTCTGCTTTTCATATTTTTCACTGTATACACTGATCACTGTATTTAAACTGTATTTGAACTCATGACCTTCGGATCCAAAGTCCAATCGCCAAAGTCCAATGCCTTACCGACTAAACTACCACTGCCTCACTAGAGAAAACTATCACAAAAGAGAGGGAAAAAATGTTCAAGGAATGACTCTTTATAGCTGCTATAATGTAAGGGTTAACAGGAACAGCAGGAAAAATTATCCATAGATGTTTCAAACATATGACTTAATATAGTGAAAATTATTAGAAAAATCAACTTTTTTATTAAAAGTCCTATGTTTTAACCACTGAGCTACCACTGCTTCTCCTTCATTTAATCCAGGTAAATATCAGCTGCAGTTGTGCTCTTCTTCTTCTATATTTCCTTTGTTTGTTTGAAGTATGGATTAGGTAAAATAGCCAATTTCTTCAAAAGAGGCTCACTGCTGATGAGATCTTCATCACAGACTTCTGCTCACATGGTTTTAAAGCAAGAAAAATTGTCACATGGCACCAATCTTTTTTATTCAAAAAATATATAAATAAACTAATGATAATCATTGCACAGAGGGGAAGTACACGACCATGCACACGCATTACTAACGTGCATTGTTGTTGTTGTTTTTTTTTTCCCCCAAAAGCAGTCCTCTGATAAATTAGAAAGTAAATATATTCTGAATACTGCCTTTCAAATGCATCCTAAACTGAATACAAATCTTCATTTTTCAGTTTACTGCTGTTATCTGTATTCTGTATACAGCCGAGTCCTGACAGTAAACAGCCTTTGTTTGTTTGTGTCAAGTCATGCGTGTTATATGCTGTCTTTCTACACAGAGATTCTTTTTTTTATTTATTATTTAAACCTTTTTTATGGATCTCTTTCAGAGGGTTAATCAATAACAATATTAGTCACATTGATTGACTGACTGAATGACTGACATGCATTGAAAAACTCACAAGCCCATAGAGAGAAGGAAAATAACTGTAGATCATTGCATGGGTAAGCAATGCACTGAAATATTCAGAGAAAACCAAATGCGTTCATGAGAAAGAAAATAAGTGCTTCAACCCGAAATAGCAGTTTTAGGGTCAATTTAAAGGACTTTCTTGTCAAAACCTCTTTCACAAGTTCCTCCTTTGAAGTCCACAACTCTACTCTTGGCACTTTTATCACTATCCCACAGGACTCTGGGTTCTTCATGAAGAGGAAACAGGATGAATACCAGAAAGCCAGGTATACTCTAGAACAGAGGGGGTCCAGGCTTCTTTTCTGTCAAGGTCTAAACCTCTTGAGTTTGATCTAGGCAAATGTATTTCAGACATCTCTATTTTAGAGGTTATGTGACCTCAAAGTTGAGGACCAATTCATTTAATTAATGAAAGAGGAAAACAATACACAGGCAAGAAAGAAATTTAATACGAGGTGGATCAAAAAGCATTGAGAATAGCTCTGTTTAAAATGGTGTCAAAAAGGCAACTTTTGAGTTGGATCTTCATCTTCGTGAAGAGGGAGAAGTTCGCCGGAGCCAAATCTGGGGAGTAGGGAGGGTGCAGAAGTGAGATCATGTTGTTTTTCATCAAGGAACTTACATTGAGAGGAGACAAGAAGTGCAGTGGCTGATAGAAAATTCAGTATTCAGAAAGTTCAGTGAATTTCACTGAGTAACTCTGACACTATATTTGTAATCTATTAGTAACATCTGCATGTATTTCTTGCACACTAAAACTTACTAAATTGTTCTGTTCTTTGCCTATGTATGACTCAGATATTAATAACGAGCTGTATTGCAGAGTGAATCTATGAGGCGGAAAGAAAAGAAAAGTCAGTTTTACTAGACACTGAGGCAAACAAGATTTGGAAACACTTTGAGGAAAAAATCTAATCTCACATTCATGCATTCCAACAAAATCCTAACCCTAATTAAAAAAGAGCTTGTATCTTTTAGAAGGAGGAAGTGCTTGATTTGGCAAGAAAGTAAGCAGGTTGAAAAAAAACTTTAGCTGCATGGATTTATAATAAAGAGTAAAGCTGGAGTTCTTTTTTGTGGGGTATTATTTTTTCCTACTCAAGCCCCTCGAGCTAGGGAATAGGATTCCAATTAGTGCTCAGAACTCCAGGTCCAGTTTCAATTACGGTCAAGAGATGAAAACTTTTTTGTCAGTTATTTTGTTCCTTATAGGTAACGGTTCTAATCTGGTTGGATGATGGATATGGAGAGTTGGAGAAAATGGTGCAATCCTTTTTTTACCTACAAATTCATGCCTGTGTTGTGTTTTGACTTTCTGGTTTCGTAAATGTATGCTGTTGTAGCTAGAACAACATAACATCTCTCTCTTTCTCTCTCTCTCTCTCTCTCTCTCTCTCTCTCTCTCTCTCTCTCTCTCTCTCTCTCTCTCTCTCTCTCTCTTCCGTCTGGTTTCCTTCAAGATTTGGTTCTTATCTGATCTAGGACCACTGCCACTTACCTTCGGTAATACAGGGCAGTGTTAAATGAAATACACCATTCCGTTAGGTTCCTGCTTCAATATGACTCCAGTAAATTCCTTCTTTTCACATTTCTACTTGAGTACAAAACCTACGTTTGGAGTAACTTAAGAATCCAAAGTAGTGACCTACGAGAACAGTATGTACTGTATGTATTGTACAGGTCAGTGTTCCATTCTCCTGCACTTCAGGCCTTCATAAGAAGAGAGTTTTTTATAGTTACAGACACACAGTGAGAGAACACTTACTTCACACACACTCTTGCCTGAATTGTGGGATACACTTGGGCTCTTGCCACAGTTTCTCATTCTCATAAACAGTTTAGGTTTTCACTTCATAGTAGCGAGAAACATCATGTTTTACTAAAATCTAGTGGAGTAAAAGGATGGAGTTTTGCAGTAAAATGTAGTGAAGTAAAAATTTCCCAAAATGAAAATACCCAAGGTATTTATATATCTGGTATTTATATAAGGTAGTGGTGGGTCATGTATTTTTGTTTCTCATACAGTGAGAATGAATGGCAATATTTAAAGAAAGCAAGAAACCCAATTAACACAATTCAACAAGTCTCCTTTCACTGTAGCCACAGCTGCCCACATACATTATCTCTAGCTGAAGCATCGATATTTACCTCAGAAAATGACAGATTTTTTGTTCATTCTTGTGCATTAGAGTTTTTCTATTTGAAATGTCCTGTTTTTGCAGGAAATTTTTGTTTTTATTATACCACATCCAAAAACCATTTTCAGTACATTTGTGTGCCTACAGCCCTGTGGTAACAGTTTGGAGAAGAAACACATATGGCAGGAAAGGTCAATTGTCCCTATACTTTTGTCATATAGTGTATAAGGACAACACAAACCTATTTTTTTATACTGTATAAATGGTTTACTGGTGTACATTTTACTTTACCAATGTGGCTTGAAAATGCATTTCATCGTCCTTCTGTTTAACAGGCACTAATTTCAAAAACTGTTTGAAATTTTTATATGCTAATTTATACACTATTTATATGCATGTATTCATTTATTTAGCATAAAATATATCATCGGCTGGTATGCAACATTTATTTTTCTCCTTTCCACAACACTAAAGCTGTTCGCTTGTATCAACATAAAAATATTAGTTTTTAGCCATTTCATTTTAGGATTGATGCTACAATTAGGCTATTTGTAGACATGACACAACGCTTTAATTGTGCAACCCTGAGAGATCCTCTAAATAAATTCAGGACACAGAGAATATGTCTGCGGAGGGTGGATTTGGATTATGCATAGCGTAATAAAATTGGATTTTTCATGCTAGATATAGTAACATGCAATATTCAATGAAAGCTTAGACATAACATGAATTCATACATTCATACATACATTCATTCAATTTGATTTATTTGTTAGTCATTTAATTACTGGTTGTTTTTTTTGTTGGAAAAATTCCATATATAATATTGCTATTAGGATTCAGCACTGTAAATGAAATAGCAGGAACCTTGTACACAGCAGCATCACTGTTGTTAGGAACATGTGGGAAGATGTGTTGTGTTTTGCTCTACATGTACATAGCAAACATACAGTACACATACAGTACCTACTGAGCTTGGAACGCATAAAAATGGGATGCCATGGAGATACTTAGCCCATTCATATGAGATCCTTGACAGTTGTAGCAGCAATAGCAGAGTTTTAATGAATAATATAATATTTAGAGAAAAATATTGTTCAGCTGAGAGACAATTTTATATATATATATATATATATATATATACATGTGAAGTGGAAGGAGAATTGGAATCTTTAGCAAGACTTGAACATTGCTGTTCTCAATTCAATCTGATTCAAATGGAGCTGTTTTGCAAAAAAGAATGGGCAAAAATTACAGTCACTAGATGCGCAAAGCTGTTTTGAGAAATACCCCATAAGACTTGCAGCTGTAATTAGGTAGCCAAAGGTGGTTCGACAAAGTATTGACTTAGCGTCTGCATGCTACACTTTTCAGATTTTAATTTGTAAACAACTTTAACACCATGTTTAATTTTCCTTCCACTTCACAATTATGCAATACTTTATGTTGGTCTCTCACATAAAATCCCAATAAATATACCCAGTTTGAACAGGGTATAAATAAATGCCCACATACATAAATGCCCACATACAAAAATTTACAAAATTTTAAAACTAGTTTTGTAATGCGCCAACAGATGGCAGCACAAGGCTGCACGCAAAGCCAAAGGGAGCACCAAACTTCATAAGTCATCTGCCAAAAGACATCGTCCTGTGTACATTGAGAGATGTGCAACTGGTGCTATTCTGAACAGGTGATTTACCACGTCTTCTATTCTGACCACGTGCGTTACCATGTCTGAAATTCTGACCACGTGCACACCTTGTCACCGAGTTCTCCTCACAAGTGAATTTCTCACCGGAAACATACTTCCTACTCGTCAGATTTTGCTCCTGCGGACTTCACCCTTGTTCCAAAGATGCAGATCCAGCTAAAAGGTCGCCGTTTAGACACCATTGCAGAGATCCAGCATGAATAGCAGAAGGTACTTGACAGGCTTCAAAAAGAAGACTTCTAGGTCACATTCCAGAGGTGGCAGGAACGCTGGGAGTGCTGTATTGCTGTGCAATGGGACTATTTTGTATCATTCCAATGAAAAGTAAAGGAAAAGTTACACCACCAGAGCCTGGTACATAGCAGTTGCTTGTAGTCATGTAAAAGTTTTCGTGGGCAGCACATCCCCATCTACACATCTGTCGCTGTTCTCGAGAGATTGCCTATTCCAGAAAACAAATAACAAACCAGTTAGAGCATGACCAAATATAGGAACTTATATAAACTGTACGGAGAAACCCTGTGCATTTATTGCTTTAAAATAATGAAGCAACCTTTAGAAGAACTAACAAATCAAAATCCATTGGGAGAGAAATCACAGACCATAAAACATATTGCATTAAAGAAAACACATGGGGAAAATATCTAATTTTTGGCCTGACACAAGACAGATATAAATGCTATTGATCATCGAATCATCATGCTGAACAATAATAATAATAATAATAATAATGAGTGCTTTTTTGCTTTAATGCAAAAGACAAGAAGAAATAAAGAACAGGAATTCTACCAGTCCCTGTACGTGTGTTCATTCCTTTTTTCTTTGCAATTATAAAACACAATGGGAATAATGAAGCCTTCTTTTCTTTTTTTATTTAATATTGAAAGCAGAAAAAGGGAGAATTTTGTTTAATTGTCTTAGCACAAACACCAAGAGACAATCACAAATGTATACATTTTCTTAATTTCTCACAATTTCACAGTAATAAAGTATGACCAATGCCCTAAAGTACACAATATTTCACAATTTACACAATTTACCATAAATTATCACCCTGTCTAAATCCTGTCTAACATTAAATCCAACAACCAATCTAACATCCAATCCAACATCCTGTCTTACATCCAATCCAACACCCAATTAAACATCCAATTCAACACTTGATCTAACACCCAATTTAACACTTATCTAACATCTTAGTGGTGCGATTAGTGGTTGTGCTATTTGAACTCATTGCCATCTAATTAGAAGTCAACATCATAAAAAATAAATAATAATAATAATAATAATAATAATAATAATAAAAAACAAAGATGTCAAAAAGCTAGAAATGAGGCATATTTTAATATTTTACACTTTAAGCTATAAGTTTTTTTTCCATAAAAAATGAAAGAAGCCAACATATATGGATAATTAATTTTAAACTGAAAAATTGCTACAAACCAAAGTAATCATGTAGTTATTGTACAAGTTATTATATTTTTTTTATTAGCATAACAGCTAATATACACTTACAGGTCACTTTAACCTGTACTGATACTCATTCATACATTTCCCATCATTAATGTCTGATTCAATCACTGCATGAACATGCAAGTGTACAGGTGTAACTAATCCCACTAGTTCCACACTGGAAGAAAGAGAGACAGGCAAAAGTTCATCACATTTGCAAGACCTTATTGCAGTGTTGGGGTAAGCAGCCTGACTCAGCTACATCGTTGTGTGTTCACTATAATGGCAAACACTAAATAGGTGGGAAAGTTGTAGTTCAGTGGTTGAGGCTTTGGGTTACTGATCGGACGTTTTGGGTTTCAAGCCCGGACATTTATTTTTTTCTTTACTTGAATCAGAGAGGGGCAAAATTTACATTTCAGCTGGCTTTAAAAGTTTTTGTTGAAAAAATGTGAAGTATATTCTGGGTCTTTTTGGTCTGAAAACAAGGCCAGCAGTGCTGAAAAGTCACATGCAGGAGATGTGGGTAGGGGAGTGTTAAGCCCTAATGGCATCTTCAGCAGAGGTGTAAAATCTAATTGGTAATGTTGTTGGTCAATTCAAATATAGTGGAGTAAAAATACATATACTGAATCATAAATTTACTTGAGTAGAGAGTTAAAATTGGTAAAAAAATTTGTAAAATTAGTAAAATATTTAACACCACTGCACCACATGAACGCGCCATGCCGTTACCAATCTCAGCCTGAACATCTAAGGCGGCAATAAAAAACCAAATTCCAATTTACCCTCGGCTTCAATCGATAGCTTTAAAGAGCGAGGCTGGATGAGAGAAAAACACACAATGCCTTACGCACAATGTCACAGCTGACTAAACCAAAGACCAAGCCATTTATTATCGGAAAGGGCATTTAGATGGATATGCATGTGTGTAATGCTGTACTGTAATTTGTCAGATGCCATCATGACTGACATTTCCTCCTGGTGTGGTTCTTGTTCCGTGTCTGACGATGCAAAGGAAAGAATAGATTAAAGCAAGGAAGGAGGAAGTAATAAAACCTGGACTTCTGTAACATGTATTCTGTAATGCAATGTACACAGAGTACCCAAAGTTTTGTAGTCTTCCTGCTTAGCCCAGCTCTCCAGTTTTCACAGCCAGAACAAGACAGAGGCAGAAATCTACCAATGAAAAAGAAGCATCAATTTATCCTCTAATTGTATTTTACACACAGCAGGTTATTAATCTAATGTAGCAGTGTTGGAAGACAAAGGGGAATTTAATATGGGGGAAAAATATCTATTTGTCCACCACAAGTTGCCAACATTAGCTTTTTGGAGAAATCTACACATGACAAGAAGTCATCAGCTTTTTTTCTTTGTATTCAGCCTCGTGCTTCAATTTTATTCCCATTCCGCTTTGTCAAATCTCTTTTCCCAAGGTCACGAGGTTCCCTCTGTTTGACTGGCAATTTCAAAATCCATACATTTCCAATGGGATTTGAGTCAGGAGACTCTGTGTGTGGTCTCCAAACAAGTCATCTTGACTGTATGTTTGTTCGCCTATGGACTCATGATGTATGGTTTTTGCAGAGAAGCAGCTTCATTCATACATATAGCATCCACTTCAGTATTTTATCTGTATAATTGTGTTCTTGAGATCCGCTATACAAAAAAACAACCCTTCTTTTTCAAAAACAAGACTCATTCTTGTAAGTTTTCCTGCACCGTTACCTTGAGGAAGGTCCTTCACTATGAATGCTACATTAGATTCAGTTTTCTTTGTATAACATTTAACACTGAACACTGCCACAAGGCAGCTTTACAGTAATGAATAAATTGAGAATATACATTCGAAATGCATTAATTTGAAACCAAACTCAAAATGGAACACGTCCTGATTTAAAGGACAGCAAATCTTTATTTACTAAGTTTGTTCAACTGTTCACTCTGAAACTTGAGTGCAAAACTGTGTGTGGCATTTGTAATCCTAAGCCATTGTATCAGAACTGTTAATATTAATTGCTCTTCAGAGCCATGGTTTCTAAATAGGACACTGTGTGAAATCTTTTCAACTCAATGAAACATCTTATTTTGATGGCACCACTTGCAATTATCCTGAGAACGAATGCACTGAGAGTGAAAAATTACTCGTTTCCCCCTGACTGTAGACTGTGTATATAATTTACGCCTTTTTTAAATTCTCGATCCATCAAAACAGTTTGACATGTGCGGGTTTCACTCACATAAGTGACAACAGCTTGCTTGCTTTCTTTCTCTTTCCTTTTCGATCTTTTTTTCTCATCTTTTTGCCGACAAATCATACGTCCTCGTCTGTTTTCTTAATGCATAGCATGTGACGTCAAAGCCAACATGCTTTTTCTATATAAAGCCATTTCATATACAGCAACATTTCTATTCAGGAGGAACTCAAATGTTAGGTCTTCCACTGTGATAAACTTTCTATCTGTCACTTCAGAGCATGTTGCATTTCTCTCTGTGTGTCCTGAAATAATGCTGGAGCAGGAAATACAGTACAGACACAACGTTGAGTCTGCAGTATGCAATGGCACTCAAATCGGCTTCCAGAAGTGAAGTTTAATATAGCACATCAGGGCTAATTTGAAACGTTTAATCCAAATGGCACAATAATTGCAAAATCCATTTAGAATCTATTGTGTGGATCCATAAAAAAAGTGCACTTTAAAAGTGCACTTTAATTCCCTGAGGCTATGAGATTGATAAAAAGCTGCTCTTCACATAGCAAAGGCATTCAAAAAGCCTTTCAGTAAATTAATGAGTGTAAATGTCAGAATTTGATGAAGGCCACCTGCAGTTTGAGTTTTGACAAGTTTCTCTCAACAGTGCAACAAAAAAGGTGAACCCTGTGCATGAGATAATTTCGCTAGCAAAAAAAACAGGTATAAAATCATTACTTTTAACCAAAAACAGGTATTTGAAATCTTATGGAGGGTTCAGGACCAGGACTTTTAGACCAAACCTGCAGATAATTGCATTTTTGTGCAAAAATAACCAACAAGATAAAATTTTTAAATACAATTTAATGACCAATTAAAAGAGATGACAAACATTTTACATTCCTCTTATTGAGCAGTTAAGGGTTAAGGGTCATGCTTAATGGTCCAGCAGTGGCACCTTGGTGGTGCTGGGATTTGAACTTGTGACCAGAGAGCGCTTTACCACTGAGCTACCACTTCTAAGAACATGGAAGTACAAGCAGTCTATGTACAGCATACCAAAGCAGAAAGAGGAAAAAGCATTATGACATATATAACAGACATAATAAGTGACGTTCCCATGCAAAGTCTGAGTTAAAAAAAACATAGGACACATATTCAATTTCCAGTGTCATTTTTTTTTGTAATCTAAGGATTTATAATTGGGCTGGATTTTTGTAAAAAACTTGGCAACCTTCAAATTATACAATAATTATAAAAAAGAAAAATGTAATATTTGAAAGGGTAAATGTAGTTTTCAAGCAAAACCATGGCTGAAAATAGAAAAAAACATAAAACATTTCTATTTAGTCATTAAGATTATGTGCCATTAAATTGCATGAGTTTGTGGTTGGTTTATCCATGAACTTCACAAGGTTGTGAAAGAGTAATTTTCTGTTACATGGCCACAACTCCCCGGAGTTTCTAGGAAAATCCATTTTTACATTTTCATTTATGGCATTTTGGCAGACTTTCTTATCTAGAGTGACTTACACTATGCAGCTACGGGGTTAAGGGCCTTACTCAGGGGCCCAGAAATGGCAGCTTGGTTTGTTTGGTTGCACTCATTACAGAGCCAAGTCTAATGCTCTAACCACTAAGCTGCCACCTCCCCCAAATCAAACCCCATCTACCGTTTGTTGGACACAAAAGTGTCGAGCTCCTAATCAGTTATTATAATAAATTACATTTACATATGCGGCATTTAGCAGCTACCCTCGGGTTATGCATTTTGATGTCTACTTAAAACATTCTTGATCAATGCATAATTCAGGGATACCCATAATTCCTGCAAGAACTGTGAATTAAATGTAATTATTTGTTTCACTTTTCACTTTTACCTTTATTAAAGCACATTAATGCTTTCTAATCAGTAAGTAAAATTGTTCAGCACACAGTCTTGGAGTCTTAAATATCTTAAATATAAACGCGAAGGATGCAGTACAACCCACACTACACAATATTCTTCCACAAGTACAGTAGTCCTCCTCACAATATCATTTTTAAATCAGCAATTTCAAGCTCAAGAGGAATATTTTGGAATAATACTGAGAGCTAATCCAATTCCAAGCCCTTTTACACCGAGCGCCCTCTGGTCAGAACTATTTCTGGGTTTATTTCTTACTTCACAATAAGATATTCAGACATAGGTTCGGAAAGCAATTCGGTGAGCCTGGCGGATTTAGCTCTTTGACTCCATGTGTGGGTAACAAGGTGTGAAGAGTTCTGCCTTGAGGCTGATTGCTGGCAATTTAACACATTCCATGTTAATCTGATTGATTTATTGGATAACTCTTTCTGGCAGGTGCAGCTTGCTGAACTTTTCAGCATCTGAGTAGATGAGTAGAACTTTTATCTATGTATATGTTTGCATATACATCATGTAGAATAAATAGATGAAGGGGAATAAAAAAGTATTCAATGCTTTGATAGGAAGAAGTGTTATGAAACGAGGATCAGGACATTTTGGTGATGACATAGAACTACCGGTTTTCTCCCAATAGGTTGAGATAAAACGCATTATGATAATACTGTAAATTCTAATGTGAAAAGAAGGAAACTTTTATATGAATAAATATTTTTAACGTGACAGACTAATCCCTTGTGACAGATTTAAAATTCACTTTCCATGATCTGTGACCGACACCGGAGCATCTTGGCAGCATTGATTTAAATATAAACAATGTCTGGGAGAAAATGTGAATGTATATTCTATTGGAATTTTATTCTGTAAATGAATTTTGTATTGTTTTTCAGGGCATCTGGTGGATTTGTTTCACCCCCATATGTAAATCCTTAGTCAGGGACACCCCTAGTATGGAGTAAACAATGCACCTTCAGGATATTCAAGTCCAACTCCTCTATGGATCAGATACATATTGAGAAACATCAACATCCATCCAATTACTACAAGAATTTGTCAACCTAAAACATCCCAGGAATCAAGGTGGAGATGGAACAGACTGACAACAGACTGGTCTGAACTAAATCTTCCAGAGAGGCAAAAACAACTACCAAGAACAAAAAGAGATAAAAGTCTACTGTGGTCACCTTATTTATGTCCATCCCATTAGATGCAGTGGAGTCAAGTCACTTATTAACCTCACTATTTTTAAGTTGGATTGTGAAATAAATGTTTAATTGTACAATCAAATGAATTAATTTCAGGTCATTTGTACTGATTTGAAGTTAAAGGTGGTGTCTGAATCTTTTCAGGAGGATGGTCTGTAGCTGGTTGCATTTACAGTTGAAATCCCTAGGTCAATTTATCAAACAGTAATTTCAACAGTGGACCACAACAGGGAGACAATTAAATGGAAAATTATGGGAAATTGTTCCAGTGCACATTTTCTTTATACAGTAATTATGGAAATCCCTTTCTTGCGAATTGTGATCCCATTAATATCTGTCACAGTTCAGTTCATTTACATGATACATTAGTTGCATCCACTCAGTGCAGGGAGTTTTTAATACCTCACACCTGCCTCATGAGCGAATCCAAACACGCAAACTCCCAGCAGCTGTCACGATCAGAAAACCACAATTTAATTGCCAGAAGGGCCATGTGCCTGAACTGTGACCTAAAACAAATAAATATCTATTATAAAAAGTGCACCAGGATTTTAGCTAAATAAAACCCAGAACTGTTTGTGGGTTTTTTTTGTTAAAAGGCAAAAATAAGCCAGATCTTTTACAGGAAAAAGGTGTGTTTCACCCTAAAAACTATGATGTGACATCGCAGTTAGACCATACAAAATTCCTGATTCATGGTGATGCGGGGGGCACAGTGTAGCATAAACTTCGTCAGGAAACAAGGAGATGTTAGAAATGAAACAAATGCTTATTCTGAAGTCTTCAATCATGTCCAGATACAATGTCCCATTATAAGAATATAAGAGCAAATTAGGACTAAATGTGAATTGCGAAGTTCAAAAAGCACATACCATACTTAAGACCAGGTGTCCACAAACATTTGCTAATATAGTGTATATATTTCTGCATATATTTCAATCCAGGGTCTAAGTATTGAGGATACTATTAGCTTGGGTTACACAATCTGGCCATGAGGGTTTGAATGCTTCTAGAGTTTTTAATTCAGGAATGAGTTTAGTCATCCCCAATGCTGGAGATTTGCTGCATGTAGTGTGACAGTTCAACAAGTTTCTGGTTAACATCTCCTGCTGTTACTATTGAAAAAACTCCATGCTTGCATCAAATTGTTCCTTGAGCTGTTCCCAGAGTCCAGCACCAACATGACGATGTCAGCGTGATACCACACAAAAAACATAGCGAACAGGAGTGCATTTTCCATTGTGCCCCTTAACATGGCTGACAGCTACTCATGTAAAGCTCAATGAAAAACAAACAAAATTACAGCTTTTCAGCTTGCTTGTCATTTTTGCTGCCTGAATTCGGGCTTGGTACTGCTGACTGCCACTAAAACTGCTAAATATCTGCAACTATTCTTTCAACTCCTGCCATTCATAGCAGTTTCACATTAAACACTTTTTTTTTCTTCTTCGTTGGCCCCATTGTTCCAATCATTAGAAGAATCTATTGTAAGATCAATTTAAATGCCTGCTATTTTGTTATTTAATTCATGATCCTCAAAACTTTCATGAGCTCTTTGTCAAACTACTAGTTAATTATATGACGAGATTTTGATTTAGATTGTTACACCAGAGAAATCTCATAAACCCATATTTCATGCACAATAGAACATAGAAATCATATTGAATATTTAAACTTAAACAATTAAGT
This sequence comes from Silurus aristotelis, assembly GCF_946808225.1. Lineage (NCBI taxonomy): Eukaryota > Metazoa > Chordata > Actinopteri > Siluriformes > Siluridae > Silurus > Silurus aristotelis. The sequence continues at coordinate 3,730,989 of NC_139587.1, read as the reverse complement.
AAAAAATAGGGTGTTATAAAAAATTTTAACAGTTGGAGATACATTTTGCAATTAATTAGGTTAAGTGACAACAGGTCAGTAAAATGATTGGGTATAAATAGTGTTTCTTTTTGGATAATTATGGACACCACATCCTCCGGACTAAAGAGGAGAGGGACCATCTGGCATGTTATCTGCTTACACCATGTCCCAACTCTTGGAATTGGGATAGAAAAAATACTATATATAAGATTTATGCATAAAAGATAATTACATAATAATTACTGACTGGAATTTTTTTAATAGTAATATAATGAAGTAATATGTGATAATATTCTGCTTAACATAACATATGTTATGCTGCCATAAACCATATATACTGAATACATTATTTCCAAACATAGAGGTAAATAGAATTGATTACTGTGAGGGTTTTTATTTTTAGGTTGACTGGATGTTTGATGACTGAAGCATTGTCACAGAATCTGGATTTTGGCCAATGGAGAACATTTTTCCATTTTTTTTTTTTTAATCCACCGATGTGTTGCACTGAACTTGTGTTTATTTATATTGTCCTGCTGAAAAGTGTTTCAGATTCCCTTAAATATGAATATGACCATGCATAATTCTTTATCTATTCTCACTTCTATTTTGGACAAGAACTCCAGGCTCTGAGGATGAAAAGAGCCCGCTGATGCCAGAACCACATTTCACCATAGACTTGGTAGTTGATGTTAGGGTTGTGTAACAAATTTCTTTTGAAACAAATATCATACTTTTGATCTGATCACAAAAAAAAAAGCATCACACCCACTTTTATGCTTTCAATTTGCACATTTTTCTTTGTAGCCAGACCCATGCAGTCTTTAATTACGCAGAGCTCTTGAAATGGCTGTCTGGGGAACCATCAGTCCACTCTCAGATTCTGTATTACTTCAAAGTGTTTGTTGGCCTCATTGTGGTTTTGTTTACAGCCAGTCTTGTATTTGCAGTTTCGAGTTTGGATTGACAGCCTTGTCTAAGTAATACTTGATGCTGTGATCTTATTCCATTAGTGAGGCCAGGCTCCGATGTCAGGTGAAAGGAGGCTTAGAATTTATGCTATAGCTGTTCACTGGGGTTAAGGTCAGGGCAACCATAGCTCTTTTTTTGCCATCATTGGCATACCATGTCTTTACAGAGCTTAGTTTGTGCACAGGAGCATTGTCTTGCTGAAACAGGTTTGGACTACTTAGGTCCAGAAGAAGGAAATTGAGATGTTGCAGCATATAAAGACATTCTGTACAACTGTGTGCTTCATGATTAGTGGGAATAGTTTTGGAAATCTCAGGTGGTCACAATTTTTTAACCATATGCTGTGATATCTTCCTATATAGAATATTTCAAGATGCTTCATTATCAGTCATTAAAGTCAAACTAACAAAGCTGTTTTTATATTTCACAGGTAAAGGTCAATTATATGCCAATACTGCATTATAGTGGTGACCCCGAATAGGCAAAGATTTCGACAATCAATCTCACAGTCTTACGCCATTTTGCTTTTATGGAGGTGCTCAATGTCTACTGATGTCTAATGTCTAATGTTTAATGTTTAAAAATGTTTTTAAATTTTTTTCTTGTATTTCTTTGTGTGATGTTCTGTTCATCATTACTTTAAAATGATAAGATGTTGATCCTCATAGCTTTTCATTTCACTTAAAAAAATAACAAGGCATCATCAGTTTCATCTATCACTTGACAGGCAGTTTTAGTCACTTTATTAGAAAGTTGTTTCTGTGTAGTTCGACTATCAATCAACTGTAGGCAAGACAGTTATGGTATTTAGCAGATGCTCTTATCCAGAGTGAATAACAATGATTTTATTTATACAACATAGCAGCTGAGGGTTAGAGGCCTTGCTTAAAGGCCTAACAATGGTAGCATGGTGGTTCTGGAATATGAACTCTCAATATGAATATGACCTTCTGATCAGAAGTCCAACATCTTGAACACTGACCTACTATCTCCTGTCCTTGTAAAGATTTTTCATCTGATGTTTCTGTAACCTGGATTAACCCAATTTAACCTTGCTAACAACATTTTGCAGTGATTGATTTGCTTTGAAAAACTTATTGACCAATAATGCATTTGTAAAAGAATCACTGCAAAAAAAAATGGATGGAAAAGTTTGCGTTTTGAACTGAACCCTAGGTAAGTTAATACTTGTTGCAAGACACTGTATTTAACTCCTTTTTTTTCCAGTACCAGGAATGGGTATGACCTAAACTTTTAACAGTTCCTCAACCAGAGTACTTATTGGTCTCAACTAGAAATTCTTCTCAATCCCGATTGTACAGATTAATTTTAATGTGTGATGTTTTCTGCTTTCGATTGTTGGTTCTATTTTTGATATAAACAACATAAACAAACTGTAGCCTCATTTAAACCATTGTGACCACTTGCTTGCATGCATACAATTCATGCAGTAGCATTTATTATTAATACACTATATTTAGAAAAGGAATTTAGAGCCATTACCTGCACATGAAATCAAGTCCCAGATTAGGAACTGACCTTCTACTTGAGGTCTGCACAAGTCGTTGCTCTTATCAGTTTAACACAGATGTCCACTCATACTCATCTTTTTTCTTCCTGAAATTCATTCTGACCTGTCACACCCATTTCGAAACTTGATATCTGGTTTACATGCAGATTTGCTGGAAAAAAAATGTCCTGAAACTGGGTCGCATAGTTTGAGAGAAATCTATAAGTAATGGCGCATATAGAGCCCGTGTCAGAAGAGGCATACTGCAGGGGCAGGAAATATCAGTCACTTCATCTGGTATAGCGACGATTCAGGTCTTTCATTTTCTATTCTGTTTCAGCACATGCAGTGTATCTGTATCTGTGTCATAAAGTTGTGTCTCTATCTTTATCATGAATCTGCCACCAGAGCTTCTTCAGAGGTCAGCAAGGCAGTCTGATGATAGAAATTCTTCCTATTGTCAAAATGAAAGGCATTCATGAGACGACTTGGAGAATGCAATCATTACTAGGTGTGTCGTATTTAATATTTCATGACAGTTTGTACGTCCAAAGAAAGTGGTGAAAAATGTATGAAGCTCTTAAAGAAATCAGAGTACAGACTGGCAAGTGGATAGGGATTTTCATTCCTATTCCCAGTAACAGGACTGAGATTTTTTTCTATAGTGCAGGGGTGGCAGCCCAAAGTCCAAAAAACATCTGAATAAAAATAAAAGATCCATATTACTAAGAACTAGTGACTGTTGGGATGGGTTCTAAAGCTTTTAAACCTTTGACATTTTTTTTCCTAAAAAAAAAACAAAAAACAAAAATAATTCTGAACATCTGAAAAACTATAAAGCAGCAAGAAGCAGTCTATAATGTTCAAATAGTAATTAAGTGTAATTAAATTTATGTAACTGTAATTAAATAGTGCATGAAATAGATTGTCTATGTAATTTACTGTTAGCACTATTTAATATTAGTTGCTACAAGTGATAAGCAAATCTGATCATTTTAGTGACTTTGTTCTTTGAATCTCATTAAAATGAAATAATCCTTTTTTGAGTCATTTAGTTCATTATGTACCTGCAATCAAAATCAATAAACAGATCCCGACTCGGATTTGAAAAGTCGAGACTACTCAAATTTCTACTCAAGATAAACTACTCAATTCTGTCTCCTGTACATAACCTATGAAGATTTTGCGATGCTGTGCTCATGCGTGACCCAGTAGAAAATAAACGAATCACTTTTTGAAACGACTCGTTCTTCTAAGTCGCATTAAGGAAGCGTTCAAAATGAATGAATCATTCGTGAATGACCCATCACTAGTTGTTACATATATTTGTGTTAAGGAAGGAACAATTTGTCACATGTACTTTAAAGTGAACAATTTTTATCGCATATCCCAGAGATGGTAGGAAAATGTCACAGAGGTCACAGAGGGTTAAGGGCCTTGCTCAAGAGTCTAAGGGAAGTTTGGCCATACTGGGGCTTGAACCTCCAATCTTCCGAACAGTAACCTAGAGCCATAACCACTGAGCTATCACCTGCCCTAGACAAATAGATTGTCTAAGTTATTTACTGTTAGCACCATTGTATAGTTGCTTCATACATTGGTGGACAGTATGAAGGTATTTTTATTAAATGTAAAGGTGATTTTTACTTGTCACATGTACATGTACAGCACAGTGAAATTCTTTCTTTGCAAATCCTAGAGATGAGGGCTTGGGCCCAAGAGTGGCAGCTTGGCAATACTAGGTCTTAAACCCCTGACCTTCTGATCAGTAACTTAGAGCCTTAAACAATGAGCTGCCAGTGTTAGGCTTGAACAAGGTCCTGAACCTGCTGACCCCATGGTTCTGGTAAGAGTGTGTGTGTAGGGTGTGTTCTCTCACTGTGTGTATGTAAAACTATTTCCTTATAAAGGTCTTCTAATGTACAGGGTAATGGAACACTGACCTGCATCCATTATTCACACATAAAGCTTATGGATCACTACATATCCATTTCATACTTAATCCAATTAAAAAAGGAATTCTTTGTCCTTCGTAAAAATGTAAAAAAAAAACGCCTTTTTACTGGAGTCATATCTGAGAAGGGGATTTATACTTGTACTCAAGTACAGGAAAGATGTTCATCAAAAAACACAGTAAAACCTAAGTCTAACATATAAATAGGTTTCTTTAGTTTTCTCCAAATTGCTGGTGGGTTGATTTGTGAATTAATTTACCCCTAGGTTTAAATGTGTGTGTGTGAAGCCTTGCAATGGATTGGAACATGTTTCATGCTCCAGATTCATTTTTAGCCCAAGCAGGATGAAGTGGGATCGATGCTGAGGATGAGTGCTAATAAATAAACCCTGAGATGTTTACTGAGGCAGAATAATCTCAGAAATACATGGACTCTGTGTCTCTGGAGTTTAGATATGGCATAATACTGTATAAAACTCCTGTAACTTGAACCAGTCAAAGAGACTCCAAACACTTCCAGCTTTGTTCCTATAATAAATGCTAATATTGGAGGAAACAACGATTTAACTATGCAAAGAGAGCCGGAAGCAGGGCCAGGATATTTTATACACATTTTTCTCTGAAAACATGGACACAGATGGTCTTTCTTGGTTGATATTAGATGTCTTTAATCCCGTAGACATTCCGAGAAAAAATTGAGTTGTCTTCAAAAGATCCTTTGCTTTTAAAAGCAGCCTGGAACATCCAGGTGTCCCCGCTTTGCTGCCAGCTGTCACATGAATAAATGAACAAAATAAATAAAGGAAAAAGTAATCAAATATAAAAAGGAAGCAAGGAAATGATCCGAGGTTTTAGAGATTTGAGTGGGCAGATTGATGATTTTGAAGACGTAGAAAACGGTTCGAGTGCTGGAAAGTTTTGAGGACGTTGTAGAAATGAAACAGACAAGACAGAAATAGTGTAGAAGATGTGTTTATACAGCAACATACAGCAAAATGCGTATACTGTTTAATAAAAGCAATGCATTTTAAACTTCCCTTTGGGATGAATAATGTAAACGATCTAGTAATCTATCAATTAAGGAACAAAGTATACCACTTTGAACAATGAACAATGAACAATGAACAATGCCTTAACCAATAAGCTTTCACCTCCACATTTCTTGTTTGCAAGTTAGCATTTTTTTGTATGACAGTTGTCTTGCTTAAAGGCAAGTGTGTGTGTGTGTGTGTGTGTGTGTGTGTGTGTGTGTGTGTGTGTGTGTGTGTGTGTGTTTGTGTGTGTATAAATGCAATTGTCCATTTCCATTTAATTCTGGTGTCATGCAGGTAATTCATATAATATAAACAGGGCTCATAATCAACTGAAGCAACCATGCAAAGATTCACCCAAACTCTTTAATTGACAATCTCAGAACCTGACATTGCACGTATTCTTCAACCATCGTTCCATCTGTTCCTCCATGCTGGGAGGTGGATTGGCGATTCTAAATTGCCTGTAGGTGTGTGTGTGTGTGTGTGTGTGTGTGTGTGTGTGTGTGTGTGTGTGTGCATGGTAACTGTAATGGTCTGGTGTGTTTCTGCCTCGCGGCCAGTGTTCTTGCTCTGGATATATCGCATCTTCAATCAGGACAAAGCAGCTTTGTAAGAAAAATGAATCTTTCAGAACACATGGCAAACGTTTTACTGAGCTGTATCTAAGAATAAGAATGACTTATAGTCTATCACAGGATCACAATACCTGCACTTTTGGGTGGTAGCGTGGAATAGAAGTCTAATAATAACTCTACAGGGTAAAACACTGTAATGATAAAACACAGAAAGTAGCAACTGCTATGATTGATTTATTATTCGTAACCTTTTTTCATTGTCCATCAAAATATTATCAATCTAAAGGTTTTTCTATCATTTTAAGGAGGAATCTGTATTGAGGAATTCTATCAGAGTCAGCTGTTTATAATGAGGAGTCTTAATAATGTGAAGTGTATTGGAATTATTTTGATAATAACAATAAGATCAAATTACAATAGACTACTTTGTATTCATATCTGATGCCCTGTAAGAGACATATTGCTGCTTGGATACTGTTTTTTTTTTTTCTCAGTACTGGATTGAAAAGAAAATCAACGGTCTGAACAATCAAACTATTGGCCATGACTATTATTGGCCATGTTTGGAATTTAGAGTGAGTGGGTGGAAGTGTAGGTTATAATAATAAGCCAACAAACAAACCGAAACATAAAACATCAAGTCACCCATTTACATACTGTTGCAGAAGCAGTCATGAATGGGGAGAATCGCACAACCCACAAAGCATTTATAATCAAATCGAATCAATCAGTCAATGCATATCATTGGAGAGAGGGTGGAAACCAGAGGAAAACATGGTAAACATCTGCCCAAGACGGTGGATGTTGTTGGGGATATGACAGAAAAGAAAGAAAGAAAGAAAGAAAGAAAGAAAGAAAGAAAGAAAGAAAGAAAGAAAGAAAGAAAGAAAGAAAGAAAGAAAGAAAGAAAGAAAGGACAAAAAATGTTAATGGGTGAAAGAAAGAAGGAAAGAAAGAAAGAAAATTAGAATGGGTGAAAGAAAGAAAGAAAGAAAGAAAGAAAGAAAGAAAGAAAGAAAGAAAGAAAGAAAGAAAGAAAGAAAGAACTGAGGGAAAGAGTGTGTGTGTGTGTGTGCGTGTGTGTGTGTGTGTGTGTGTGTGTGCGTGCGCGTGCGTGTGTGTGTGTGTGTGTGTGTAGATAAGCTTCACACTCCACCAAGCAGAATCTCTGAAACTTCATTTCTCTGCCTGAATAAAGATAAAAAAAATAAAAATAAAAAAAAAACTATTTTCTTTAGAGGTCAAATCAATTCATCTGTTTCTCTTTTTGGCTTTACCATATCTCTTCCTCGTTCTTTATCTCTCTCTCTCTCTCTCTCTCTCTCTCTCTCTCTCTCTCTCTCTCTCTCTCTCTCTCTCTCTCGCTCTCCTTTTAGATTTAAATTGTTCCTTTCTATCTCATTTTGTGACTCACTCTTGCCCGCTCTCTTTCTTTTTTTTACTCACGTTCCCATTATTTTTCTCTTTCTTTCTCCCTCTTTTGTTGCATTTCTTCACACGGCGTCATGCGGTGAAATGAGCCTCGAACGCCGGTGTAGAGGAGTGTAGTTTAGCTGTAGGAGAAGTGTTGGTATGTAAAAATGTCCTGTCAGATTCTAGAATGAACAACGCGGAAGAGTTGTGCTGACTGAAATATTAGAGCGATATGAAAATTTAGTTTCCCCACGAAACAAAATGATCCAAATCGCCTGTAAATCGCCCTCACTGAAACACGTGTCATTTAGACTTTCCGTGTATATGGTGATAAAAGATAATAAAGAAGAACTGGATTAAATATTTAATTTAATTTAATCACAATGGCTTTTAACTGTGTTTTTTTGCTACAGCCAATAGCGTGAATCGCCTAAGCTGTGGTGAGAAAACAGGAGAAAGCCGAGGATAACGTTCCATCAGTTTCAGCTGAAATGTCACCTGAGGAAGAAGAGTTTTGATTATTAATAATATAGCAGTCTCTATGCTCTGGCACTGGCTAGCCTGTATCACCCCCCACCTTCAGTAGTGAAAAAAATCCAATCCATTTTAGTGAATTTATCATTGGGCCCCACGAAGCGTTTCATATTTGCCCAAAAATGAAAAAGGGCAAGGCCTAATTCACTTACAGAGCAGAGCGGCAGCCTTCCGGGTAAAATGTTTACAAAGGCTTCTTGATAGTTCTGCTAACGAGAATTGGAAACTCTTCCATAATCTTTCAGAATTACAAAGGTCCGGGTTTTGATAAACCTTTGTTTTGGATGAATGCTAAGAAAATGTCGGTATCTAAATTACCCATCTTCCATCGTAATTTCATTAAAGTGTGGTCACTTTTTAAGGCGTCGAGAAGTGCAAACACAAGCGACTTGTACTGGACCCTCCAAGAACCACTGATCTTTGGCTCACGCTTAGATGTGTCGAGTAAATGTTTTTCTCCCTGCTTTGATGGACGTATTTATGAAGTCTCATGTCACTACCTTTGGAAGCCTAATTCACATCGCTGGCCCAGAATTATTTAACGTATGGGAAGGTTGTAGCTCAGCGGTTAAGGCATTGGACTCTGGATCGGACTGTTGTATAATTGAGATAACTAAGTAGCTCTGGATAAGGAGGTCAGGCTTGCCATGGTGGAGGACCTGTGGCATGAAAAGTTCTTCCACAGCCTCAAATTAGTAGTAGAGTTTGGTTTGTTCTCACCCATTTATGAAATTGATGATCATTAGCATCCGCTTGGTGAAACTGGTTAATCATACACCTGAATTTGATCCTACAGTAATCATAAAGAGTTCATTTGAGCAAAAAAAAAACCAGACAGAGAAAGAGCGAAACAGTTGGCTCTTTGTTTTAGTATGAACTCTTGTCCTTGCTTTCAATTTGCCATAATACCCCATAGTTCAGTATACACACACACACACACACACACACACACACACACACACACACACACACACACACACACACACTGTCGACACAGATTTTTTTTACTTTATGGTGATTGGCTGTCTTCCCTTCTTTCCCTTTCTCAGATGTACACTTGCTCCACAGCAAAAGATGCATGTATCCCTGCTTCGGTAGTGGAATGAGATTTTCTACCTCTTCAGACAATATCTAAACCAGGGTTCGAACATAGTTCAGAAAGTCTTTTTTTCAAGGTACATAGATATTTAGGCATCATCGAAGCTTAAAACAAGGAAAAGGGGAAAAAAATTTAAAAAAGTTAAAAAAGGTCAAATGTCTTCAAACAGATGTGTTTCAACTGTTGTTAAAGACTCATTAATTAATATCAAGCGTTCAAACGTAACTGCTACTTATGAATTTACTTATGAATAAAGACTTTCATACACAGGAGATGAAGTAAGTACACATCTATACGTTGTCTATAGATTTTCGCTACATAATTTAAGTCACATGCCCTTCAACTCAAATTCTGAGGCATTTTTAGTCACAACAAATAATTTGAATAAAACAAATCCACTACAGTATATAAAAAATAATTTTGTGGACACCTGACCATAAGACCTGCATGTGCTTTCTAAACATCCCAGTACACATTTAGTCTGCGTTTGTTGCTATAATAAGCTCCACTTTTCTGGAAGATGTTCTACTAGATGTTAGAGTGTGCCTGTGGAGATTTGCACTCATTATCCACAAAGGCATAGGATTGTATTGTATTGATGTAGGTGAGGTGAAGAGGTCTGACGTTTAGTCAGTGTCCTAATTCATCCCAAAGGTGTTAAAGTTTATCGCAGGCTACCCAAGATCTTCCAACACCATGCAAACCATATCTTCATGGATAATTCAGTAATCATTGAAACAACTTCACTCGAACAATTGCTGGGATTTGATCTCATTTGAACTGACCTTCTATTCAGAAGTTCAGCAGCTTGATTACTGAGCGACCAAATCCAAGTAGTTTTAACTCAGAGATTCTGTTAGAATATGTGTATTTGATTAACATCTATCAGAACAAGATATATCACATATACCATTTGATGATATAATAAACTCCACTCTCCCGGGAAGATGTTTCACTAGATTTTGGAGTGTTGGTAAAGTCAGGTACTGATGTAGGTGATATGAGGAGGCCTGGAGTGCAATCAGAGTTCCAATTCATCCCAGTGGTGTTCAATAGATTTAAGGATCAATGCTCTATAGCAGGCCACTTAAGATCTTCCTCTCCAAAACATGTTATCTTCATGGAGCTGGCTTTGTGCACAGGTTCACAAGTGACAAGTGAACGCAAAATTTCATTATGTTGAATTTCTGTACAATTGTGTGCTTCCAGCTTTGTGGTAACAGTTTGAAGAAGAACCACATGTGGCAGGAAAGTTCAGGGGTCCCAATACTTTTCTCCATATAGTGTATGATGGACCATCCAGGGCATTTTCTTTACTATGTACTGCAGGTAGTTACCACTTTAGCAATAAACAGGAAGTAAGAAAGAGCTCTTATAAAGTTTGTGAAGTTTGAAGTGAACTCGCCTACAATCACACCTCATCAGCTTCCCCCATTGAACGTCTTACATCGAAGATCGGAAATCAAATTCGGTGGACATCAACTCCATCCAGTGGCAGCGGCTGCAGTTGCATTTAAACCTCTTCATAAACCGTCTCTCAGATACGGAGCATTGAGTCATAATACCATGCTTTTAAAAATACTTTATTTTTTTTTCAGAATATACATTTTTTTCTAAAAGATTTTTTTCCTGCATTTCACAAATAATATATACAAAAATCAGTGACAGATGTCAATGTAAAGATGCTGCGTCCATCTTGAGCAGGCCAATAAAAAATATACATCAGCTTCTTGGGACAGATGCGTATGAACCGGGGTAAAAGAGAATCCCACAGTAAAAAAAAAAAAACCCAGCAAATCCCTGATTTCTACATATCAGGCAACCTATTGATAAAAATAAATTGTCATGTTTAATTTGAATTTAGAAAAAATAATGTTTTGCCAGGTGGAATGATGAATTACATTTTGCTGACTGTTTGAATGTTGAAATTTGAGAATTTAGATTTTGATGTTAATGTTAAAGGGGCTTTTCAATGTGAGCCGGGCTTTAGGTCTGTGTTTCATTTCTCATTATTTTAATATAATCAGATTAAAACACTGAGAAAATGTACAGTTCTGAACAATACATTTTCCCACACAATTTTTGGCGGTACCAATCAGTGGTGGACAGTAACGAAGTACCGTATTTTTCAGACTATAAGCAGCTACTTTTTTACTACGTTTTGAACCCCGCAGCTTAAACAACAAAGCGGCTTATTTATGAATTTTTTCTCGTTTTTTCCTGGTTTCACAAACTTTAAGCCAAAAAACTGAGACCCATAACATTAGATCAATGAAATTTCCGAACGGAAACAAAAAAGCGCACCTCACCTGTGTTCTGAGCTGCACTGCATCGAGAGAAAAAACGTTTTTTCAAACGCACGACGATGCCAAAAGATAAACTCTCGAGAGAAATAGTTGTGAAAGGAAGGAGGAAGACAGTAAACAATGACTTTCTTGGTAGGCTACTGTTTAGATACAAGCCGTTGTAACACGTTGAGTCTGGGTGAAGGGAGAGCTCGCTAACTCCAGTTGCAACAGAAATCATATAAGCACAGACAGGTTTCCAAAACTCATGCTTTTTTTTTTTCTTGGCAGCAGCGTTATGGGTTAGTCAAAGAAACTTGGAACTGAGCATCAAAAAATAATAAGGACATATTCCTCGGTCTTGTACACACACAGTAATAGCGGAAAAATGCGGCGCCAGGCTATTCCCGTAATATCGCTCTGCTCTTAAAGGAGCCACAACATATTTCACCCGTTACACCATGTAACAGACACTGTCTTTCGTTAAATCCTGTGTAAAGTTCATTAGTTTTAATGTAGACACCTGCGGCTTATAGACAGGTGCGGCGTATTTATGTTTAAAATAAAAATCTTTGTCAAATTCAGTGGGAGCGGCTTATATATATATAGCGCTTTATAGTCCGGAAATTATGGTAAATTTAGATCGTTACTGTACTGTTTTTTTACTACTAAAGTATTTCCATTTGGGACACTTCAACTTCACTACATTTCAAAGTCAAATATATAAATTTTTACTCAACTGCATTGTTGTTCCTTTTTATTTATGAGAATAAAAACTTATCTACTCAAACACGCAGCAATTCACTAATCAGGGTCGAGAGCATGCTCTGTTTTTAACCTTGTATTGATTGGCGCTTGGTGTATCTACTGATCACCAACATACAGTTCAGCATCAGTTCAACAGCAAGCAGAACATTTAGCGAGGAATAAATGATGAAGAAACTCCACCACAAACTCGCCACAACACACGTGACCTCATTTGCAAGATTTTTCTGAAGTAGTTGAAATAAAGGTTTTGGGCTCATGATAATTATATTAGATATCAATCAGTGTTTGACATTTATTATGATTAATATAATTCAATTGATAGATCAGTGTGCTGAGAGTCACATTACAGTTTTTTCACATAAACTGAGTTGATTAAGACTCTTGTGACCAAAATGATTACAGGAACATTATAGCCATAATAAATCAAAGTACTTTTGATACTTAAGTACATTTAAAGGCTAAAACTTTTATACTTTTACTTTTAAGTTTAATGGGACACTTTTACTGGAGTTTTTCGTCCACCACTGGTAACAATAAAATCTAATAAAATAAAATCCAACATTATTTTTATTTATCAGTACAGGAATAAATGACTTTAAGAGACGTAATGTATGTGGTTAAAGTTTTAAACAAGGGTGTAATTACTATTAGTAATTGGTTTTGTATATTGTTCATGAGTAGAGCTTTTCTACATGGGTCTAGGAAGCCGATCGATCAGTTGATTATAGTCAGGTTTTTACATGACGTTGTGGACATGGCAACCCGTCAGTTTGAAAATATACGTTGTTCTTTTTTTTTTACATTGATTTTATTTTTAAGACATTATAGTTGTTAGCCAGTTCGACTGGCCTTGTCAAACCAAGATAACTCAAGTTTTATAAATAATTTCTGCTTGGAAAAGAAATAAAAAGCTCACCTTGTTCCAAATTCAGAGAATGCATGAAATCATTGATGGAATCTATTTTACAATTAAACAGGTTAAAAAAATTTTTTGTAATTCCTAATGTATCTACCATTTGGCCAAATGTCTGGGGCATCTGACCATCACACACACACACACACACACGCACCATTGAACAGCTTTAGTATCTGTTATATTGATCCCCAGAAGGCTTAGCAGTACATTTTGGGGATGTAGGGTTTCATGCTCATTGAGCTACAAGAGCATTAGTGAAGTCAGACACTGCTGTTAAGGGACACTCGAGTTCTTCCACTCCAAACTTACACCACATCGTCATGAAGAATGCTGTATGGGTACGGGGTCATTAGCATGCTAGAACATATTTGGAGCCTTTCAGTTCTAGTTGTATTCCTGCAACTAGACATTATAGTGTTTCTGCGTTTAGAAAAGGCCCACATCACTGTGCGATGGCCAGTATTCCACAAACATTTGGCTACATAGACATAGTGTACCTTTATTACCCTTATATTCTTTTGCCACCTCAAACCAATGGCCTCTCATGTTGTCATCCATATTTAAAAAATCCTTTCACACCTGAGGTCTTCTTAAAAAAATAAAAATAAAATAAATGCTCCAAAAATGCAAAAACTGTGCAAACGATTGCTAGTGGTTTTGGCTTCGGAGATGTACACTTTGCCCTGCGATGAAAAGTGAATTTGGGAAGCACACAGGTGCTTTATTTATTTATTTTTCCTTTCAGTTCTCAACACAAGCACCAAAACGGAGTATGGAGTTAAAAGTAGCATTGCCACATCTGTCTATAAGAGAAAGCAGGCTCTAAAAGCCCTGAGCACGTTTCATTCGGCGTAAAAAGTTCCTCTTTTCCTCAAGAAGCTCCTGGATCCGTTTGTTGCGTGTTCGTTCACGCAGGAAGATGCGCCCTTTTCTAGGAATGATGTTGTCCTCTGGGAACTCGTTGTCCACACCACTGATTTGAAAGGGAACCTCGATGAGATTGTTTTCTTCCTCTTTGATGGCCGGCCTGGATGCCGTTAATATCGTTGGTGCTGATGTGCTGACCGTCGCAGCGGATGGTATTGTAACGGATGATGTCGTCATGACGGACGATGGTTCAATACGTTCTTCGGGTCTTGGCGTTTCTTTAAAAGTTGGTATTAGTGTTGTGAATATAAGAGCCATGCTGGTATTGATGAATGTTTCTGTCTGGTTCCAGCCTGAAGTATTTACTTCATCATTCTCACTGGTTTGGATCATTGTTCCGACTTTTCTGGGCTGAGAGCCACTGCCAACTTGTAATCCATTAAAGTCAGCACCAGGGATGGTCACTGAAGTGAAATCTAACTGATTTATTCCAGTGGTATCTGTATTATTTTGTATCGCATCATCTTTATTAGACAATGTGACGTTATCGTTTGCACTCTGAGTTGTGAGATCGAATGACGTAGATGTTCTCGGCAAGAAGTTGCTCGGTGTGTTTAAACGAATGCTCTGAGTTGTAGCTTCTACCCTTGTGGCTGTTGTGAGGATCGTATATTCCCAGGTATTATATTCTCTAGATGAAACGCTATTTGTCGTGCTGCTCATCACTGCCACAGTTGGAGGAGCTCTTGTGGTTTTTACAATGAAACCCGGGCTTGTGGTACTCACTCTTGGTGTAGTTAGTGGATGAGCCACTATTGTTGTAGGGATGATGTTTGTTGTGTTTGCCTTGGTGCAGGAATTGCAGCAGATGCGCTGGAATGCAGGTATATTGCAATACTGCTGCAGCGTCGCCATCTTGCACAACATAGAGCGGTCTGTGCGACACTGTGAGCCTATAACACAACAGAGTGGAGGTATCAGACAAGTTCAGGAAAATATGATGAGCTATGATTTGTGCATATTTACGTGCAAAGAATTGTGTCTGTGTATGCTCCAGCCGAAAGATGGAAATACAGTACAAAGGGATACAGGAGAGGAGAGACAGCTTGTTCAGAATTGAAAAAACAGAAGGTTTTGCATTAGGATTCTTGGGTTTGCACTCAATTACTGTTACAGAACTTACAGTTCTCTTTTTTACACATTGTACTGTATAGCATATTATACAGCATGTACACTGGTTGGCACTATTTTGTGTATTTTGTGTATCTGTCCTTCACCGTTCTGTTTTGTATTGTCTGTTTGTACAGTCTTTTTTCTTGCACTGGTTGCACGCAATGCACTTTATGTAAATAAGATAACTTAATTATAGTCCTTAGTTTGGTGTAGTTTAATGTAGCTCTATGATGTTGATGTAGCACCAGGGTCCTGGAGAAATGTTGTTTCATTTCACTGTGTACTGCATCAGCAATTATTCCCATTGGGATGAATAAAGTTTTCATCCATCCATCCATCCATCCATCCATCCATCCATCCATCCATCCATCCATCCATCCATCCATCCAGCCATCCATCCAGCCATCCATCCATCGTTCGTATTGGGACACCTGAATATCCCAGCCATATCTGCTTTTTTCCCAAACTGTTATCGCAAACTTGGAGCACACAACTGTATAGGATGTCTTTGTATCTGGTAGCATTACATTTTCTTGGAACTAGGAGATCCAAACCTGTTCCAGCATAACATTGCCCGTGTGCACAAAGCAAACTCCATTAAGATATGATTTGCATGGGTTGGAGTGGAAGATCTCCCGCTATAGAGCTCTGAATTCAACCCTATTAATGAAACACCTTTAGGATGAATTGGAACGCTGACTGCACAGCTGTCTTCCTCACTTCTTCACCTAAATCAATACCTGACTTTACTACAGTTTTTCTCAGTTGCTTTGAAACGTTTCTCAAATCATCCTAAAAGTTTGCAAAGCAGTAAGTGCATTTCTCAAGACAATGTGTACAATCAGCACAACACATTGGATTTCTTGCAAAAGCCTGTACTTATCTCCCAAAAACAAGTATTTGTGTCAATGAACATCTCATTCCCATCAGAATGAAAAGTCTCTTTGTCATTGTTCACAAACAAAATCATTAAAATGTTTAGTCGTTTAAAAAAAGTTTAAGGTAAATTTTAGATGACAGATGTTGACAACTGGTTTGACCATTTTGCATTCAATGTCTTACACAATGAACTGATGCTGAGATGTTTTTGGGGGTTAAAACTATTCAGGTGAAAACAGTATAATATATTTTGACCAACATGAACATAAACAACTGATAATGTAGGAAACAGCAGACACTTTTACACAATCCATTAAATAAATGCACAAAAGCGTTCGCAATTTGATCAAAGCGACAAGAAATGCGTCTAAATGAACACAATTGTCCACAAGCACACTGCAAAATCTAGGGGCACTTTTTCCCAGAAGAGTGGAGGGAATTACAAGAGCAAATTGAGACTAAATATAAAAAAGCGATGCTCAAAAAGCACATGCCATATTTCTGACATCTGGTAAATAGGAAAAAAAATCAGAAGTGTTTTTGGCTGAGAAGACATTGAATGCATGAGACTGTTCACTTGTTGTGTGTTGTGTGTTCCAGTCGAGCTAGCCTGCTACTCATTTAGACATGTTGCTTCTTTTTGGAAGCGCAGCATCTATTTCAATCTATTTGATCTTGCTTTTGTTAGACTGCCGAACAAACCTGCCATGAAAAGTTGGGCTTTTTTCACGTTTCTCATTATCAAATGCGCATACATGAAAGTTGTTTTGAATATCAGTACACTATTAGGAGGAGTGTGGATTTGCAATCCATCAACCAAACCCGCAGAAGACGAGTTCCAATGATTCCTCATTTAGCAAGAATTCAAAAATGACAATGAGCGTCCTTACATTAAATGCATCGAATGGGTTCTAAATAATCAATTGACATTGACATCTTGACAAATTGAGCCCCTGCACAATGCACCCTGGGAAAAAAGACACTATATGGACAAAAGTACTGGGACATTTGACTTTTCCAGCCACAAAGCTGAAGACACACATTTGTATAGGATTGAATGTGGTGGTATTGGATGTTCCTCTTTACTTGAACTAGGAGACCCTAAAACCTATTCCAGCATAACAGTAGCCTTGTGCAAAACGCCAGCTTTATGAAGATATGCATTATATGGGTTAGAGTGGAAGATTTTCTGCTATAGAGCCATCAAGCCAATTGAACACCTTTGAGATGGATTGGAACGCTGACTGCACCCCAGGATTCCTCATCTCACTCTACATCAGTACCTGACTTTACTAACACCCATCTATCTGAATAAACCTAAATCTTTTAAAATCTCACTCTAAATTCTTGTGGGACATCATCTCAGAAGAGTGAAGGTTTATTATAACAGCAAATTGGGACTAAATGAATGCAATATTAAAAAAAAAAAAAAACACCTTCCCTATTACACCTTTGACCATATATTGTATTATACAGTACACCCATAATGACTATAAAAAAACATAATTTCAGAGAGAAAGAGAGACACAGAAAAGCCAGCCGGTTTTTTTTTTTTTTTTTTTTTTTTCGTCTTTTTCAGAACACATTTTTATTCCTACGTTTGCAGTTGTTCATGACAGAAACTGAAACAATGAGATGCACTTTTCCCGTTCCGTTAAATATATAGATATAGAGTTGTTCTCTTAAGAAAAATAAATTGACTGTATTGAAAGGTACAAGTTCACAGTAACTTTGGTAAAACACTTCATTACTTTGAGACCAGTCAATCCATTAGTAAATCAAAGAGTCACAAAAATAAATCAGTCATTGGTTAAATAAAATACAGGTATTTCGATGACGATGTAAAAACTGGCATGGCACACGTAAGTGTCATATATATATATATATATATATATATATATATATATATATATATATATATATATATATATATATATATATATATATATATATGTATATATATACACATAAATATATACGTATATATACACACACATTTATATATATATATATATATATATATATATATATATATATATATATATATATATATATATATATATATATATATATATAATATGATTATATTAAACATTTACAAAACATTAATAAAGTTTCCCTGATAAATCAAAGTGCATATAGACGCAGTGCACGTAAAGTCCATCTGAATGTTTTTTTTTCCCACAATAGCCAGCCAAGACGCAGCAGGCTGATTGAAGTAACCCGACAGTTACTCATAAGATATAATATTAATTTTTCTTTTTTCTGAGAAGTAAAGAGTTAACAGTCATTACTTTATTAAATACAGTCAACACCAATGTTTATTTACAAGATCGCACTGTGAGGTCTGGCTTTGCCCCACGGTCGCCGCAACGGCTTTTTAGCACGAAACTTCTAAATAGCTCGCTACATAGTCACAACAGAAATGTGTGTTTCACAATACAATAACACGTCTGAAGTGATAAAAAGAGGCCAAGTGTCACGGTTTTTCTGAACCCCTATTCGTCCTAATCCCCCCCCCCCAGAAGCCCACTTGGTAGCCGGCGTGTGTTATGTATCTCGGGGTTTGCTTGGTTTCTGTAATGTTTGGTAGAAGCTGCCTCTGGTTCTGTGTGTTACAATACAATACAATACAACACGATACGAATTCTATGAGTAAAGCCGTACTTTCGCAGATAGAAATGCCGATACATTCAAATCCAGTGTAAGGCATTGTTCTCGCGCTCAGTGTCTCATAAAATGACGTGAAGATGAAAGGCGTAAGAGGTATTTTCGTGGATCACTTTCTTCCGTGAGTCCATCAGTAACCGAAAGAAATGCACACTGACAAAGAAAAATATAAAAAAAAAAAAAATATATATATATATATATATATATATATATATATATATATATATATATATATATATATATATATATTACAAACTCTGTTCAATGATGAAAATGTCTGGGGCTTGTGAAACAGCCCGATCATCTCAGCAAGGTAAGGAATGAAATTCGAATGACAACAACAACAAAAAAAATCTAATTGTTTCTCTATAAATAAAAAAAGAAATGGAGAGGCAACTGGCTGAGCATGTCCTGCATAATATAGATCTACCCTCTTCCCCCAGAAACACTTTTCATCTGTTATTAAATTCTTCTAGTTCTGTATTTTATGTAAAATTTAAAAAATTACACATAACAGTCAAGAATTAAAGCGATTGATAGCAGTCAAAAGGGTAGGCAAATAAGCTACAGCTTATTTATGATCAAACAAAATTATTAATTATATTATTGATATTCATATAGGTATGTATAAGTACAAACTATATATATATATATATATATATATATATATATATATATATATATATATATATATATATATATATATATATATATATATATGGATATATTTAATATATACATATGTATATATATTAAACAGCAAGCACAAATAAGCTGCATTTATTGAATATTTTCTTTAACAGTCAGAGAGGATGGATGATGAGGTGTTGTGGCATTCGAACGTTTGCCATAAAGCGACCCTGTTTTTTTTTTTTATAATAATTATTATTATTATGATTATTATTATTATCTTCACCTTGACGTTCCACCTCATGTACACTATCAGGCGCTGGCATGTATCCCAGCGATTCAACAGCACTTCCCAGGTTTTTCATAGAAATCATATATCTCTGTTCCTTTTTTTTCAGTCTGAGAATGAACTAGGATGTGAAATGAGCAGTTAGCAAGGTTTTTTTTGTTTGTTTGTTTGTTTGTTTGTTCTGTTTTTTTTGTGTATTTTTTATATAATTTTTTTAACCTCATTGTGACAAATTCACATTCACAATAAAGCTTCAGTAATATTTTTCCTCGCACACCTGCACCTTAGGCGGCACTCCGACGTGGACGGCATCAAATGTAGCCAATGGCAAAAGAGCACCTCGCAAACGGGCAGCTCCATCCCAAATAATCCTCAGCATCAACTGACCTCTCAGGTTGCAGATCAAACCGCCAACCCACCCGCTTCCTCTCGTAAACCTTTCTTTCACTTTCATTTATTTATTTTTATTTTTTTTGTGTGTATAGATTTGTTCACAATTTCTGACTGGCCAGCGTTCACAACACAGAGCTCCACAAAGGAGAGAAAGAGAGAGAGAGAGAGAGAGAGAGAGAGAGGGAGACGGAGAAAGAGAGAAAGAAAGAGAGAGAAAGTAAGACAGGGAGAAACAGAGAATTTGCCCCTTGTCAGAGATGCCCGGAGAAAGAGAACCACCACCCGGGAAAATAGAAGCGAAAGAGCATTGGTGCTGTAGGCTGATCAGGGAAGTTTGCCCAGCAGAGCGAAGGAGAGACAGAGAGCGACGCTCCATCCCAAAGAGGAGAGAGAGAAAAGTGGCATGGCTTGGCTTGACAGGGATGCTTTACTTGAAAACCTCTGCACCGGAGATTTATGGTCTTGACGAGAGAGCCACTGAATCAGGAAGTTGCCGTGCTTGTTAAAGTCTGACATCCCCTCTAAAATGAGAGAGAGAGAGAGAGAGAGAGAGAGAGAGAGAGAGAGAGAGAGAGAGAGAGAGAGAGAGAGAGAGAGAGAGAAAGAGAGAGAGAGAGAAAGAGAACAAACAATGAAATCATGAACATGAACGAAGTCAAGAACACAACCTTATTTTCTATGTAAAAATCTGGACCTCAAAATGAACTCAATGAATGCAGTCAAAAAATGAAAGCGATCCAATTAAGTTAAAAAGTTAACAGTAAAGATGATCATTTTTCATCAAAGCGGTATTGAAAAGTTTCCAGATTATTAGTGCTGACGTTAGAAGATTCTCCGAAATCCTGGCTCATATTAGTGAGCCCTCTAGATCTAGGCGTATTTATTGTATTCTGAGATATAAATAGAACTTTTTCCTAATGGCTCACACTAAATTATATTTGCTATTAGTCAGCTAAATGACTTTGCGCTGAATATTGTACGCGTTAAACGTTCATGCGTTAAGAAACTATCCTGTATACGTGTCTGTATAGTTCATGTAAGCCTGGGAAAATGTATGCTCTTGATCCCAATCATGTTGTTCAACTTACTTAAGGATTTCTATTATTTGCTGGGGTCTAAACAAAACACAGACTGCGTGTATCTTTTTGGAAAAACAGCAAATTATGGAAAACCTCAAATAGAGATTATACAAATATATAAATCTATATGGGTTTACATTTATATTCTACATTTATGGCATTTGTCAGATGTCCTCAGAGCCTCATTTAATAAACACAACTGAGCAGCTATGGGGGTTAAGGGCCTTGCTCAGGGGCCCATGGGTGGCAGCTTGGTGTATTTTAAATAACCTTTAGATCCATGCCATCCATGCAATGCCTTAACCGCTACGCTACCACACTTTAGAATGGTTCCTCTAGGATGTATATGGTTTATTGGTTCCTTTAGGATTGTAAGATGTATAAGAGGAAGAGTGGACTTACTTGTGCAGGGGTCCATGCTGCAGGATCTCAGTGCCAGAGGTTTGGATTCCAAACACAGTCCGATAGTGTTGTCGCGAGTGTGACAGAGCACCTGCCTCTCTTGTGTACCTTTGCCACACGTCACTGAACACTACACATACACACAAACACACACACACACACACACACACACAGCACCTCTAAGTACGCAGAAAGAATGCAAGATCATTAACTGTTTATTGCAGAATCTTTAAATGCCAAAACCCTCCATAGTCCAGTGACTCCACGTTTTTATAATGAATTTATTTATATACATTATTTAGCTAAAGGAAACCCATGAAGAAAAAGCCAAGCTTTTACATGATTTAATACATTTCAGGCAGAAAAAAAACCAGATGATGAACACGTGTCATTAGTTACAGAGCCACGACTAATCAATAGTTTGGAAGCATTGAAAGGTTACTCAAGGTCATTCTGTTATGTCTATTGCTTATTTTGACCTTTTTTAAACCAAGTATTTAATAGAGCTGGACATTTACAAATGTAGTTCAATAGCTCTGATCTATAATATAAAATCTAGTAGGTTTCTTCCTGCTTTGTTGGGACCTGAAGCAAATAAAGCAGAAGCCAGATTTTTCAAAAGTCTATTGAACCCTTTAAGTGAATTAATGTGTGTATGGGTGTTCATGATATTTCACCTGTGACCACGGGCCGAGTTTCCACTCAGCAGGACAGAGCATGCGGTTGCAGTCACGTCTCGCCTCCGGACGTTCATCGTTGCAGTATCGACTCCGAATCGACTTGAACTTTCCATCTCTGAGTGGCTGAACGCAGCGCACAGAGCGTGTCTGAGTCCCAAACCTGCCACAGGACTTACTGCACTCACCCCAGTCTCCAGTCACCCAGCTATAACAACAACAACACAAACACACATATAGAAGGCATTTATTAGTTTCCAGTTTTGTTAAAGTGAAAGGTAACTGGCATTTTAGATTTTACAGTCTTAGTGGTTTCTAGTAATAATGTAAGTAGTAACAGGAACTAATTGAAATCCTCCAGAGCAGCAGATTGGATTTTCTATTAAATTTCAGACATCATGTGTTGCTGGGGTCAAAGGAAACTACCGTAAGCCCTTCACAGCAAAAATGGCGACTCCCTGTAGTTTTAAACCCATGTTGCTCGCTGCTTTAACCAGTCAGATTTCAAGTTGGCCACACTAGGGGCCCTCTAGCAGGCTTTACATCACGTCAGCAATTTCAAGTTTTTTGTTTAGAAAGCGCACTAGGCAGAGCTCACAAACTGCATCTGTAGCAAACTGCACAAGTTCAGATATATATTCGTGCAGATTTAACAGCTGTTTTTTTTTTTTTTTTCCTTATTCCATAATGACTGACAGAGGAGAAGAAATTGATTTGGTCACAGTTGCAATTTCAAGATACTTTTCAAAAAAGGCTGGACATCATGAAGAAACGTTAAAACAGTTCAAAACAGCTTTTTTATGAACCATGTATACTTTTCTTTTCTGTCAAATTTGCACAAAAACACACAATTTGCCTTCAATCCAAATCCCCAGGAAATCTATAATGCACAAAAATGCTGGAAAAACCTGGGGTCATTTGATGAGGGGAATATCGATGCTTCTGCTAGAGATGATGTATGTGGGCAGTGCAGTTGTGGCTACAGTGAAAGGAGAAGTGTTGAATTGTGTTCATTGGGTTTCTTCCTAAGCAATGCCATTATTCTATCTGGATGAGATTCCTGTGTGTGATGCAGCGCTCTGTTATACCGAGTTTCTCTATAATATTGATGGTTTCTATTGCCATGGTGTCATAATGATGGTATTGAGAGGTGGATTGATTCGGGTACGACACCACTGGTTATATATAACAATAATTTTTTAAAAAATTACACTCACACCATAATAATACTTATAAGTGTTGGCGTAATTGTCGATTATTTTTAGTCTTATTAGTATTGCATATGCAACACACACAAACTTATTCACACACATACTCACACACACTTACGTACATGGGCTGAGCACATTCTCGTAGGTAGCAGTCCCTGAAAATTACAGAAGGCTTTTTGATTTTTTCACAGAAGCGCCGGTTCACCAGCCTCATCTCGGAGTTCTTACGGCATCCATAGCGTGTCATCTGTGTGCCTTAAACATAACACACACATACACACAAAACAACACCAAACACACAGTACAGTATTAATTCGATTCTCATTCTCTACCTAGCAGTTTTTTCTTTTACCAAACACACTGTATACGTGTGCTGCTAAAATGCAGTACCTGTCCCACAGCTCTTGGAGCACGGCGTCCACTTCTTGACCACCCAGGAGTAGGGAACGGCATTGTCAGGCACCATGTTGTTCTCGTTGGATCTGTCACTCAAACGGTCAAAGTTGGTGATGTATTTGATTGACACTTTCACCCGTGCTGAGCTGTGCATCCGGATCTATCACATACATGTATAAACGTTAAAATGCAGCTGAGCCTAGTCGACACGCTTCGAAAATAAGACTTTCAGGACACATTTCAGAAGTGGCAGGAAGGCTGGGGGCGCTGCATCGCTGTACCAGGGGACTGTTTTGAAGGTGAATGTGTGTAAATGTAGATAAATAAAGTTCTTTCTCATAAACAGAACTAGTCTCGAAACTTTTTAAAACCACCTCGTACAGTGCCATAAATATTCTGTCCTTTTTTTAATTACCAAAATCTCTCCCCTTTTCATATAAAGTGGGCAGGGCTAATCATGAATAAACCTTGAATAATTCTTGCTTTCAATAATTACAAGGTTAAAGTTACTTTCTCCTCTGACAAAGCATTCATTCAAAATTATGCAAAATTTTGATGTAACAAAATCTTTTGGAACACAATGTACACTATATTCAGAAGAAAGGTCCAGGAAAATGATCCATAAAAGCTTATGAGTTTTATTTAGAAGGACTCATTAAAAAACTAATGGAAATAAAAATAAATCATATCAAAATTTATTTGTCAAATACACATTCATACAGAGTACGACATGTAGGGAAATGCTTTTTACAACAAGTCTAATAAAAGAAAAAATTATTACCATAAGTATAAAAATAGGGATAAAAAATTACTTTATAAATGATATATTATATATTATGTGTATATAAGACAGAAAGGGATGGGGATGTATATGACATATAGATAGGTCCAGATTTAAAGTGTCGCAGTCACGGTCACTTAAATTGTTCATAAGCTGACGTTAAAGTGACATTGCACGGAGACAGTCCAGGATTAAGGTGTGTGCTTACCATGAAACCATGAACTTATGTGCTTACCATGATAACAACATCATTCTTCAAAGGTCCATCTGTCTGAATGGTCTCTTTGAAATTCTTGTTCTCGTACTGCCACTCCAGTCCTTTCTCGATGACTGAACGGGTTTCTGGGTAATCTCCATGAGAGTTCAGGAAGAAATCACCAGTTGCTTTGTTCTTTACAGCTGCACAAGCACCAAAACACTTAGTGATACAGTCAATGAGTCAAAATTCTATCAAAGAAATTCTGATTTGATTACCCAAAATATTCGCTGTTCCATTGAGTTCCTGGATAAGCAGATGTCTTGCTCCTCTTGGAATTTCAAGCACTTTAATAACACCTATAATACCAAAGCACAAATCATATTTTTGATGTAAAGTCACAAAACTCTTCAATCTATTCACATCTGTTCATTTAAAGCCCCACCTTTCTTATCGGCAAAGGTGAAATTGAACCTGTGAGTCTTGCAGCTGGTTCCATCCCCACTACACACACCGCACTTGTCCTCCAGAAGTGGTGAACCCACCACGTTCACACAGTCCACTTTCTAAAAAGGAAAAGAAATTACCATAAAAAAAAAATTGCAAATCATTAACGACCAGACACACATACACTCACACACAAATCCGCAAACGCAAAAATGCCTACACCTCACCTCGCACTCGCCATACACACACACGCTGTAGGGGTCTTTGTAGGAGCAGCGAATGCCTGGTTCCACCAGCTCCTGCATGTTCACCACCACTCGTGTCTCTTTGGACTGGCAGTACAAGGTGCAGCGCTGTTTAGCTACAGGACAGGGAAAAGCACCATTAACAACAAAAAGGATATATATTTAAAGGCATATAATGCAGTTTAAACCTGTTTCAGTGCATTATTTTTATTTTCTCAGCAGGCACAGGCAGGCTGCTTTATTCACTTTACAGACAGGTGTAGAGTCCACAGCTTTACTGAAACGGATAGGTACAGAGATAAAGCTCGTTCACTGGGACATACTGGGTCATAAAGGCCTGGGAAACATGCATAGAGACCACACCTTCTTCACTGAAACTGAAAGACACAACCACCACACCTTCTTCACTGAAACTGAAAGACACAACCACCACACCTTCTTCACTGAAACTGAAAGACACAACCACCACACCTTCTTCACTGAAACTGAAAGACACAACCACCACACCTTCTTCACTAGAACTGACAGAGACCTTGGCTCCTTCACTTGGACTAAGACACAGGACACAATTCCTGTACGGGCACAAAGGTGATCCCCCCCCCCCAATCTTACTTTAAATGCAGAAGTCACATTTCATTTACTCAGACTGAGAGGAACAGGGCCCATGCCTCATTCGCTGGGACATAAAGGCCACAACTCCTTCACTGGGAATGGCAAGTCATATAAACCACACTTTTATTGGGAATGAGAAGCTATAAAGGGCATGTCCTCTTTACTGGGATGATCTGTCATAAAGGCCACACCTCATCCACCACCTTTTTTACTAGGACTGACATGTCATAAAGTCCATGCCTCTTTCAATGGGACTGATATGTTATAAAGGACACGCCTTATTCACTAGAAATGACATGACATAAACTCCACAGATAATTAACTATGAATGACATGTCAAAATCCATGCCTTATTCACTACAACTGACAGGTTATAAAGGCCATGCTTTATTCACTATAAATTACGTGTCGTAAAGACCACGCCTTATACACTATAAAGGACAGGTTATAATGGCCACGCCTTAATCACTATGAATGAAATGTCAAAAAGGCCACGCCACATTCACTATGCATGACATGTCAAAAGGCCATGCTTTATTCACTATAAAGGACAGGTTATAAAGGCCACGCCTTATTCACTATGCATGACATGTCAAAAAGGTCACGCCTTATGCACTATGAATTACATATCTTAAAGACCATGCCTTACTTACTGTGAATGACAGGTCATAAAGGGCGCACCTTATTCACTACAAATGACGTCATAAAGGCCACGCATTAATTACTACTTATAACATGCCAAAAAAGGCCACGCCTTATTCACTACGAACGACATGTTGTAAAGGCCACACCTTATTTAATACGTCATAAAGACCACGCCTTATTCACCATGATTGACGTCATAAAGGCCACGCCTTTTTCAATGGGCCTGACAAGTCTTATTTGTAGAGACTTAAATTTCATGAAAGCCACACCTCTTTCACTGGCAGTGACATGCCAAAGGCCACACCTTCTTCAAATAAGACAAGTCTCATTTGTTGGGAATGACATTTCATAAAACCCACACCTCTTTCACTTGGACTGACATGTCCGAAAGTCCACCCCATTACTGGGACTGACAAGGCATAAAGGATACGCCTCATTGTTTGGCACTGAGAAGTCATAAAGGCCATGCCTCCTTTTTTGGGACTGGCAAGTCGTAAAGACCATGTCTCTTACGCTGGGACTGTCATATCATAAAAGCCTATACTGTGCTCGTATATTTACGATTTTATCCTACCGTATCCCTGACGAATACACACATATTACTTTCTTATGAGAGTAGGTGTTGGCAGGCTGCCAATCAGAGCTGGCGATGGAGGACTAAAAAAAAAAAATTTGGATTTGCCAACATACCTGGAACTAAGTTACATCAAAAATCCATTCATCTGTTATTGATTTGACACATTCTGCCGTCTGGCATCAAGTCTGCACGACTCCTAAAGTCCCCGCTTAGCTAAGATTCTCTGTGGCTGTTCCTGCCGTGATCAGGAGATCCAGACTCACAGCTGAGGAGTTATCAGCTCTGTGGAGATTACACATACTACCGGCACAGCCTGTTTGAGGGAACTCGAGCTTGCAGACGTAGTATACAATGAAACACTCGGGAACATGCTAAAGGGAAACAATTCAAGATGGGTGATTATGCGATGTGTAATCAGCGCATAGTTGCTTATTTTCCAATAACGACACAATCCTTTAATACTGCAGGCAAAACTGACAAATGTTTATTGATTAAAAGAAAGACGTAGAATTTATACATTTATGGTTATATTTCAGACCAGTAACTTTCCTGCTACCAATCATTTCCATTTGGACTATAGCTATAAACTGTGTTTGCACCAAAAATGCAAAAAAAAATCTATTTTCTATACGAGTGGATGTGGACGTTGTTACTATAGAAGTATTCCAACAAGCTCATTGATATACAGACAATTTGTCTTGCAGGTGTATTTCCAGCCGACAATGTTCAGACGCCCTTCTGACAAACTATTAAGCCTCCATCATTGGCACTCACAGCCACAGAGAAGAAAGGAGGAGAGAAAAACTGCCAAAACTTTACAAACAAGCAAAAAACATAAAAGCCTGTACATCAGAAGATTTAATAATAAAGTCATTGGACACAAAAAAAAAAGAACGAGGAACTGAAACATTTCTGAGGCTCCTCACTGTCGCTTGAGCTTCTGCGTCAATTCAATATCGCTTCATCCGAAATCCTACCAGATGCTTTTAAGCTCTGAAACTGGGCTCACCAGAATAATAATAATCTAGGCACAGAACTGCTGTTCTGCTGTCAAATCTCTACGACTCCAGAAGTCCCCAGTTTACCCACTTTTTCTTGTCGTGAACGCAAGATCCGAGATTCACAGCTGACAAGTTAACGGTTTTGTGGAGATTACACAATCTGCTCGAGGAACTCCAGCTCGCAGAGGACGCGGGTAAAAGGCAAAAAGAGGCATTCGAGCTGGCAGCTGAAACGTGATCATTTTTTTTTACTCATTTCTGGAACAGAAAACATGCTCTTTTATAGGCGTAAAAATCGAGCCACATCAGGGTCTGAAAATAAACAGGGGTCTGATAAAGGGGTTTCAATGGCAGGCTTTTTAAAACTCTCTATTTTTTTTTTTTTTTAGTTTGTAACAATGTGGTGACTGTTTTATACTGGCTTTAAACGCAAGTACTTGGTTCTTGAGTAATAGAATAGGGAAAGAAAACACAGATACAAAAAGAAAATAACATGATGTAACATAAAACCAAGGGACAATCAACAACATGAGAGAATATATTAGTCTTTAAATTGAAGACCATAATTTAATAATAATAATAATAATAATAATAATAATAATAATAATAACAATATTATTATTATATTATTATTATATTATATAATATTATATAATATTGTTATTATTATTATTATTATTATATTATATAATATTATATAATATTATTATTATTATTATTATTATTATTATTATTATTATTATTATTATTATTATTATTATTATTCATGAAATACATTATTATATAGTTATTATAGCACTTGATCCAGTACAATTATTTTTCATTTTATATTTTTCATCTATACACATATTCTATATTTTTCATCTATACACACACAACCCTGCTTGTTGGTCAAGAAAATATCATAGGGAAATCCTGAGAAGTAAATCCGTAAGTAAATCCTGAGAATTGCATTTAGCTGAGATACGCTTCTGTCTAACTCAAACTCCATGCTACGTAGCTAACTCATACACAGCATCAGACTAGCGCTTAACTCGAAAGTTACATTGTTGGAATCAATGTTATTTTTGATGTGAATGTTAAATCCTTACTGCTTTCTTATCACTTCACTCTGACTATTGTCTTTTTTTGTTGTTTGGAAACTCACGGTCAGGGTGCTCATAAGGCAGCCAGTGGTGTTTCATGTTGTGGTACTCAAACTTGCTGTCCATGAAGCTGCACTGCTCGGCTCTGTAGTCCCGGTACGGATCCTCACACTCATGAGTGTTACACACCTGGAACTGGTAGTTAGAGCCTGGGCAGGTGCGTCCACCATTTGCAGGACTGCAGAAGATGGATAAAGTAAAACAGGTCATAGTAAGCAGTGGTGTAAATGAGTAAATGTACTTTTATTGTACATAAGTAATTTAATGGATACTTTCTAGTTTTTCTAAGAATCAACAATATAAGCAGCTTTTACTTTTTTACTTTACTACTTTACTTAATTTATGATTTAATATATGTAACTTTTACTCCACTATATTTTAATTGACAATAACCATTATCAATTACATTGCAATCAATCAGTCAGCTCTGAATATTTGGTTTTACTTTATCTAAATAATTGTTTTTTTTTTTTATTGAATACTAAGAGTTCTTCTACTTGATACTGATACTGACATGATACTGTAATTGTATTTGGTTTTTTAGCCTTTTTTGAAAGACTGCTTTTCTACTTTAATTTTTTTCATTCTGGCATGTTAAAGAGGCTGTTTTGTTGATGGTAAATGCAATGTTGAGGTGTACAATTTAAAGAAAAACATGTGTCTTTTATTAACGTGTCCTAATGAGTACTAGTGCATCTCTGAGCCAACGTTCAATATGAGTAAAATCTGTTTTGCAATATTTTTACTCAAGGATGATTTTCAAGTCGTCATTGAACCTCTGATGGTAAGACACTAATGTAATAAGTGTGTTATGTCCTCTACTATTTTAAAGAAAAACTCCACAAACAATCAAATAATACTGGTTTAATTTTACCCTACAATTAGCCAACATATCTTTGGACTGGAAGAGAAAACCAGAGTACCCTGAGGAAAACCCTATTAATTAAGAGAACATGCAGAGGCAGAGATAGAATTCAAACCAGACCTCAAAATGTGAGGCGAATTCGATTTACATTGTTGCACACATACCGTGGATTGTCACATGCACGAGTGCGAAATTGTAGTCCTCTGCCGCAGGGCCGATTGCAGGCCCCGTACTCGCTCCACATGCCCCAGTTCCCATCTCGCTTTATGATGTCAGGAGTCAGCCACATGCAGTGCCCTTTAAAGCAGTGCTAAAACCGAGAGCGAGACAAAGACAGAGAGGCACAAATTAAGCACTAAAAATAAGAATCGTGTGATGACAGAGCTGTTTTTTTTTTGCAGCATATTTGTATAAATGACTAAGCACCTTGCCGTCACCGCATATGGTGCCGTCGATCGGCGGTCCTTTTTTGGTCTTGCAGAAAAAGGGATTGTCTGGATGAGCACACCACAGCTGCTTACATGGGTCAAAGGGGCGGTACTGAGGAAGAACAAGCACATGCGACATTATTGACACCATAGACAGAGAACCTTGTTTCTATCAATGTGTACATATCGCTTCAAATAAGGGACAGAACAACAGATCATTTGGCAGCAACACTTTAAGGCAGTCTGTTATAATCTGGTAAATGGCTTGGATGGCACTTATCTTGAATCGAAATTTGTCTTTCAATGTCATACAAATAAATAAAAAAATGGCTACAATCACTGGCATTGACTGCTCTCATGCCAGATTGGATTAAGTAGATGAAAAAAGGCTATGGTAACTCGGTATCGAACCACGGTGAGCAGATGATATGTGAGCGATACTTTGAGCAACTGCTGTACATAAAAATAACAGTGATCCTTAAAGAGTTACTGTCTGACTTAACAGTGTGTCAGAACAAAAGCTGCTTCATGCAAACCAAAACCATAGCAATGACGGATAAAAAAAACAAAAAAACGCATTTTCAGTCATGGCAATTCTGACAGCGTTAGACCAACATCACAGTCTGCTTACAAATGTTAGCAATGCCACATGACCACCACTTAGGTTTAGACATGAATGAGAGCAAAACGAGATGAACAAAACAAAATGATTATTGCGTTCTTTTGAAAAAAAAAAAATTGTCCCTGTTTTCTTGACATAATGTTTTCTCCTAAACTGGGCTTTCCCCGTGTAAAGTTTCTCTTCACTTCAACTATGAGACGCAAACTTGTTCCAGCATGACACTGCTCCTCTCCGCAAAGCTAGCTCCATGAAGATACACTATACGGACAAATGTATTGGGACACCTGACTTTTCCAGCCGTATGTGGTTCTTTCGCAAACTGTTACAACATAGTTAAAGGCATTCGATTGTATCATATTTTCCATTCACCTAAACTAGAAGACCCAAACTTGTTCCAGCATGACAATGACTCTGTGGTTTACATGGGTTGAAGTGAAAAAACCCCAAGACACAAATCTTGACAAGCACATCAAAATCTAGTGGAACATCTTCCAAGAAGGTTAATATAAATTGGGACTAAATGTGGAATGCAATGCCCAAATCAAACGTTTGACAGTATTGTGTACAGTATGCTTTACATAGGTCGAAGTAAAAGCTCTTGAGTGGCCTGCTATAGAACGCTGACCTCAACCCTGCTGAGCAACTTTGGGATGAATTTTTCATGCTGAATGCACCCCAGGCCTCCTCACCTCACCTGTATCAGTACCTGACTTTACTAACACCTTTGTGGCTTAATGAGCACAAGTCTCATACAAATCTTATGGTCAGTTGTCCACAAACTTTTGTTGTATATTGTATAATGTTCAATTAACTGTGTGAGATAAACGAACAGTATATAAGTATATATACAGTACAGACCAAAAGTTTATATATATTATATATACAATACAGACCAAAAGTTTATATATATTATATATACAATACAGACCAAAAGTTTGGACACACCTGCTCATTCAAAGAGTTTTCTTTATTTTCATGACTATGAAAATTGTAGAGTCACACTGAAGGCATCAAAACTATGAATTAACACATGTGGAATTATATACATAACAAAAAAAAATAATTATTGTAGGTTCTTCAAAGTAGGCATCAAGAGTGTGCAAAGCAGTAATCTAAGCAAAAGGTGGCTACTTTGAAGAACCTACAATGACATATTTCCAGTTGTTTCACACTTTTTTGTTATGTATATAATTCCATATATAATTCCACATGTGTTAATTCATAGTTTTGATGCCTTCAGTGTGAATCTACAATTTTCATAGTCATGAAAATAAAGAAAACTCTTTGAATGAGAAGGTGTGTCCAAACTTTTGGTTTGTACTGTATATACACACACTTATACATTAAAATAATTATAAATTATCTATAATCGCTAAATCATACATCATATGGACTTTGTGATTTGCAAATTTTAATGTATCCTATACAAGAAATTCATTAAATAATATGCACCTAAATGTAAAATTGTGGCAAACAGTTATTTCTTGCTAACTGACACCAAAAACACTCAATAAATTCAATTTACTGATTAAATTCTTTAGCATCAGCATCATCAGGGATTTTCATGTCATCGCTAGTCATCAAAGATGAATGGAATATAAGAACATACTACAGATGCCTGAGAGAAAACGCATGAATGGCCAAAGAGATTTTTTTTCAATTATAAATAAATAGGATATAAATTGGTCATGTGATATTTGACGTTAACTCGAATCAGCGTGAGTATATAAAAAATTATGAAGATGTTTGGAGTCAGCTTGATGTGATGTGATCGAAGTAATGCATCGACAAAGTCAAACATGTGATGGAATAGTGATGGACTGGGGATGACACGTGGAGGCGTGGTCATGTGGCTGGGCGATGCCTTCCCTTACCTGTGCTCCTGATGGCCCCACCTTTTGCAGCTAAGGGAACGGTTTGACAAGAGAGTAAAGCACAGACCTTGCAGAAGTGTGCACTGCCTGAGAAGATTTACAGAGCATCCTGAAAGTATTCACAACACCTCACTTTGTCCACATTTTGTTGTTAAAGCCTTATTCTAAAATAGATTCAATTCATTATTTTCTACAAAATTCTACAATGGATACCCCATTATGACAGCATGAAAGAAGTTTGTTTGAAACATTTGCAAATTTATGTTTCCACTGATCATCCTTGAGATGTTTCTACAAATTGATTGGAGTCCACCTGTGGTAAATTCAGTTGATTGGACATGATTTGGAAAGGCACACACCTGTCTATATAAGTTCCCACAGTTAACTCTGCATCAGTAGACAAACCAAGCCATGAAGTCCAAAGGAATTGTCTGTAGACCTCGGAGACAGGATTGTATCAAGGCACAGAAGATCCCAAAGAGCACAGAGGCCTCCATCATCTGTAAATGGAAGTAGTTTGGAACCACCTGGACTCTTTTTAGAACTAAACCGTCTGGCCAGACAGAGCTCCACCGCGTCTCTGTGGATAGAGGAGAACCTTCCAGAAGAACAACCATCTCTGCAGCACTTCACCAATCAGGCCTGTATGGTACGTGGCCAGATGGAAGCCACTCTTTAGTATAAGGCACATTTCAGCCCTCCTGGATTTTGCTAAAAGGCACCTGAAGGACTCTCAGTTAATGAGAAACAAAATTCTCTGTTCTGATGAAACAAAGATTGAACTCTTTGGCCTGAATGCCAAGCATCATGTCTGGAGGAAACCAGGCACCGCGTATCACCTGGCCAATACCATCCCTACAGTAAAGCATGGTGGTGGCAGCCTCATGCTGTGGGGATGTTTTTCAGCAGCAGGAACTTGGAGACTAGTCAGGATAGAGGGAAAGATGAATGCAGCAATGTACAGAGACGTCCTTGATGAAAACCTGCTCCAGAGCGCTCTGGACCTCAGACTGGGGTGTTATCTTCCAACAGGACAACAACCCTAAACACACAGCCAAGATAACAAAGAAGTGGCTACGGGACGACTGCGAACGTTTTCGAATGGCAAAGACTGTGAATACTTATGTACATGTGATTTTTCTTTTTTTCCTTTTTTTTTGTTTATAAATTTGCAAAGATTATAAACACACTTCTTTCACGCTGTCATTATGGGGTATTGTTTGTAGAATTTTAAGGAAAATAATTAATTGAATCCATTTCGGAATAAGGCTGTAAAATAAAATGTGGAAAAGGTGAAGCGCTGTGAATACTTTCTATGCACTGTATTTAAAAAAATTCAAATGCTAGAAATAAAAGCTGCATCGGACTATTCTGTATTATCTCTAAATATATAAATATATAATTTATACAACCCCAATTCTAAAAAAGTTGGCAGACTGGGTAAAATGTACATACAACCAGAACCAATACAAACCCATATTTTATTCACAGCACAGAAACATAGAAAACATTAAAATGTTTAAACTGAAAAAAATCAACCCAAGGTAATTTTGCGTGAACATGATCCAAAAAAAAAAAAAAACACTATCTTCTCTGGACCAAAGCTCATTTAATATATACTGGGGCAAAGTGGAAATCTGTTCTGTGGTCAGACAAATCAATATTTCAGTTTATTTTTAAAAACCGTGGACACCACGTCCTTTTAACTAAAGACCATCCGTCTTATTATTAGCGCTCAGTTCAAAAAGCCGCATCTCTGATGGTATGCGAGTGCTTTAGTGCCGTTGAAATGGGGAAGACCTTGCATCTTTAACCAAGACAATGCCAGCTACATACTGCATCTATTAAAATAGCATCACTTTGTAGTAGAAGAGTCCGGGTGAA
This sequence comes from Silurus aristotelis, assembly GCF_946808225.1. Taxonomy (NCBI): domain Eukaryota; kingdom Metazoa; phylum Chordata; class Actinopteri; order Siluriformes; family Siluridae; genus Silurus; species Silurus aristotelis. The sequence continues at coordinate 3,695,920 of NC_139587.1, read as the reverse complement.
TAAAAACATTTGGTGCATCATTAAACGCAAAACACAACAAAGGACACCCAGAACTGTTGAGCAGGTAGAATCCTGTATCAGACCCATATGGAACAACATTCGTCTCCCAAAACTTCAGCAACTGGTCTCCTCCGTATCTTGTTTTATTGTAAATAGAATATGGGTTTATAAGATTTACATCATAAAATGCTTCAAAATGCATCATTGCTTTTTATTTACATTTTACACAGTGTTCCAACTTTTTTCAGTTGGGGTTGTATATGTGATTATAGAAAATGAATAAGCTCTGGATTGCATAGCAATAATAGAATAGGATTTAATGTGTGTGTGTGTGTGTGTGTGTGTGTGTGTGTGTGTGTGTGTGTGTGTGTGTGTGTGTGCGAATGGGTGCAACTTCTCCACACATTTCCTTAATCATTACTTTATAAGTCTCAGAGGCTCCACCCACAGACCTAGTGATGTTGACTTATAATGCATTATAAGTGGCAGCATGTATAACATGGCCGAGTGATTTTTCTGCATCGCTCCACAATGAAACCATGACTGACTCGAAATAAAAAGAAATGATCAGAAGTGGAGTTATACATGCTCACAGCAGTCCTGAGATGCTGTAGAAGCACTCCATAATGCATTATAGTGTCAGGGGGCAAAAGTGTGTTTAAAGGGGTTGGGGGGATTGGGGACGGTCACTTACCGCTGTGCACATCATGTATCCGGCGCCGAAGTCAAAGCGACACTGCTCGTTCATGGAGTAGTGCAGGCCTGGCAGCTGGGGCAGCTCCTCCCACGTGTGCTCAAACGGGTCGTCCCTCAGGCAGTCATACGAGCTGCATAAAGGAGCATATCGTGGCACGTAAAAAAAATTTTTTTAAATGAAATTAAACAGTAATAGAAAATTCATAACTATACAAAACTGGACAGTAAGTTAATTCATTTCTTCATTATCTGTAGGTGTGTACTGTAAATAGGAATACAGCTTCTGCTGACCACTGGAAGTGCTCTGTGTGTAGAGGCGCAGTATGTGTGTGTGTGTGTGTGTGTGTGTGTGTGTGTGTGTGTGTGTGTGTGTGTGTGTGTGTGTGTGTGTGTGTGTGTGTCTTCAGTTTTACTTTAAGTAGAATCCCAGCTCCTGTGGGCCAGTGGAGGTGCTATGTGTGTATGTGTGTGTAAGTGAACGCATGTGTGTGAGCACTCTAAATAGCAATCCAGCTCCTGCTGACCACAGGAAGTTCTTTGTTTGTGTGTGTGTGTGTGTGTGTGTGTGTGTGTGTGTGTGTGTGTGTGTGTGTGTGTGTGTACTGTATGTGTGTGTGTTCCCTCACTGTAAATAGCGGCCCAGTTCCTGCTGGCTACAGCGAGACCAGTGGAACCTATGAAATGCAGCCTGCACCAGGGGAGCCATGATGCTGCCCATCTGCACCTCATCCCCACATCGATTCCCCTGACCATCATGCTCCATTCCCAGCCTACAACACACACACACAATATATTTGACACAATATAATTGCATAGTAAAGTTGTAAAGGTTTTAAGATAGATTTTGGAGCGTAAAAGAGTGCAGGTGGACAGATACTTACACATGACCGGTCTCGTGAGCCACCACAAAGGCAGAAGAGAAACCGTCCTCGTGGTTTAAAGTGCAGCTTCTGACTGGATGACACATACCAGTCACGGGAGCATATCCTGATAAAACACATCGCAAATTGATTAAGGGGCTCACAATGAACTCTATAAGATTTCAGCAGACATCTGAGATATACATATATGTGTGTGTGTGTGTGTGTGTGTGTGTGTGTGTGTGTGTGTGTGTGTGTGTGTGTGTGTGTGTGTGTGTCTCCAGTACCCTGCATCCCTGTTGGTCCGAACTCTTGGCGTGTAAGGAAAATGGCATGGTCATGGTAGTCTTTGTCGTTAGTGTCCTTCCTTTGCTGCTCAAACGCCCAGCGGCACACATTCTCCAGACTCTGAGACGGGTTTCCCAGCTCGATCAGATTCGTAGACTGGAATCAAAGCCAAAAAATATATCATTCTGACTGACTTACAAAATTAACATCCCAAATCAGCTGAGAAGTGAAAATAGTTTCAAATAGAATCTAATGTTTCGTAATTTCTTATTAAATGTCAAAAAACAATAAACCAAATATATGAATATTAAACGCTCAGGCTTCAAATAGTCCTGTTCTACTGGCTGTGCGCTGGGTTGTGCAGTGTTTCTAGACTCATGGACTAAATTCAAAGGAGATAAAACTGAAGTTCAAGCTGAGTTTATAAATGTAAGTGAACTGGTATCATGTTCCTCTGTTCTTGTCCCATACAAACATAAACAGTTTTCTGAAAAGTGGGTGGGGAGTGAGAGCAGTTCTCAGCTTATAGATACTCACTTAAAAAGACATTAAGTTCAACTAGATAAGTAAAATTCTTCATGGCAAATGTTGATGTTGGACAATTACTGGTAGGTAAGATAGAAGGCAAATAGAGTGATAGAGTAATCCAGTAGACTGATAGAGAGAGTGTGTTATTAGTAGAAAAACAGAAGGAGTGAGAAGTAAGTGTGTGTGTGTGTGTGTGTGTGTGTGTGTGTGTGTGTGTGTGTGTGTGTGTGTGTGTGTGTGTGTGTGTGTGTTTGGCATTGTTGATAGTCCAGGCTCTGAATATTTGGTCAATTGTGAATCTATGGAAGGTTTTGTGATATTGGATAATCAGCTATGGTTGTACAGTAAGTCAGATCGGGTCAAAATATACACATGCGACAGAGGAGGTTTTAGCTTAGTGGTTTAGGCCTTAAACCACTTTGGATCCGAAGCTCATGAGTTTAAATCCCAGCCACACCAAGCTGCCACTCCTGGACTCTTGTGCGAGGCCTTTTACACCATAGCTGCTCAGTTTTATGAATAAGATAAATTAGAGCATCTGCCAGATACCATAAGTGTAAATGTAAATGAGGAGCATGCAAAGTCTGAAGGACTGTGCCGTGTCCGGTGAATGTGCATGTAAAAGTTTCTCTTAAACAATGCAGAATTTCAATTAACCTTTTTTTATTGGAACAATGGAAGTCAATAAGAAATGTTCCCAATTTGCCTTTTTTGAAAAGGGAAAGACGTTCAGATTCAAATTCCATTCAGAAAAATACAGCTTGATAACTAAGAACAGTAAAGGCTGTACTGGGTTTAGTGTGCGTGTGTGTCAACAGTCCAATGTTTTCAATGGAAGTCAATAAAAATGTTGGCTATGATCGGAAAAGCGTGATTCCGATCAGTTAGAAAAGTTACACAAAAGCCAGGAAAGCACACTAAGTCAGAACAGGCTGAAGGTCTGTGGTGAGTTTGGCGCATGAAAAGACCAGGGTTTGGAAAACTTTGGGTTTCATAATAATAATAATAATAATAATAATAATAATAATATTATAATTAAACGGGAAAAGAGATGGTCTGCTTTATCAAGTCAAGTTTATGTACATAAAATCTGTATAATGGTATCAGATTTCTGCTTTTTGGTTCTGTGTAAAAAAAAGTTACAGAAAAGGGTGAAATTAGTCTTCTTTTAGACACACAGTTAAAACACAATTCGGTCTTCGAAACCAAATGAAAAATGTGACATTAAATAGTAATACACAGGTCACGCTGCTGTTCCACGACCGTTCCACTCAGGGATTCAAAACATTACTCCAACTTGTGCTGTGACGTGGCCACCGCAAGCCCAAGATCATTTCCAGATGTGTGTCCTGAAACCGACTTCCTCCCTTTCCACTCTGCTGAGTTCATGGACCCAGGGAGGAGAACGCTCAAAAAAACAAACACAAGTGCGATGATCAGATCCGGCCAGTAGAGAGCGACGTTGGTGTTGTGATGCCGAGTGCTACAAGCTGTACTCACACCAAAGCTGTCACTCTTAACATCACTCGTAGTGCTAATCACGCTATCATCACTTATTAAAATAGCAGAGGACTATTTTAGTGAGTGCTTACTAAATATTTCAGCAGGAGAAGAACCAATATCTTGCACTGGGCCTGGTTAAATGGCTTCATAAGGCATATTTTTTAGCTTTTATCCCACACTTGTGATACCTTTCTTGATTTTGTCCCACCCGGAATCATGGGTCGTATCTTTTTCGATCATGGGGAGGTTGGATTCCTTAAATCTGATTGGTCAGGAGGTGTCGAGATTGTTTTATATCAGGTCATTTCTGACAGCAGATCAATTCAGAGATATTTTTAATATGCTCAGGCTAATATGTTTTCACAGAAGTCCCAGGAACTTGTGAATGTTTGGTGGATTCCATATGTAATTAAGCACTAATAATAAAAACGACTGACAAAAAACGTAGAAAAGAAAAGAGTAAAATCACTACATACTTGTCATATTTACAGTGTAATCTAGTGCAAGACGTACTTATAAATGTCTCTCATTATATTCCTGCATAAAACTTTATACCATTGCAAATACAATGTACATATTCCAGTTTGTGAATTCTCTCGCATATTGTGCCTCACACACATACTGCACTAATACAACTTCATATATATGTTTATATACCGATCATAAATTAATGATTATACATCTTAATGAGCAGGTCTAATCATTATAATAATACTATACGAGTAGTCCCTGTCTTACGATGGGGACGCGTTCCGATGACCACTTCGTAACTTGAAAATATCGTAAGTCGAAACATGGCCTAGCCTTCTTTTTAAAGAGTCTTTAAGAATGGTGATCAGAATGAAGTAATATACTGTAATTTTGATAATAATTTAATAAATGACAGTACATAATTTATCAATCAGAGCAATTTACAGTACCGTACTGTATAAACTATACAGTATATATGTATGTGGCAGTGGACACGGTTCACGAGTGGAGGCCGGAGCATAAGCTGCGATATTTGCAAAACTTTTAATATTCGTACAATTTTGTAATATTGCTATCAGCATCATAAGATAGAAAAATCGTAATTCAGGGACCATCTGCATAAGATTAGCATATCCCGTCATGCTAAACCTTTTCTGATGTCGTGGAAAGTGGTAGCATAATGGTTAAGGTGCTGGGTTACTGGTAAGAAGGTCAGGGGTTCCAGCCCTGACAATGCGCTCTGACCCCAGCTTCCTACATCGTTAGGATATACAGTATGAAGAAAGAATTTGACTGTGACAAGTAAAGAATTTGACTGTGACAAGCACCTTACTTATCTTTGTTTAAACATTTAAAGTTTTTTCCACCAAAGAAAAGTCTTCAGGAGGCCAATGAGAGAGTGAGGGCTTGTAGCTGCTATAATCTAAGTGTTAATGAGAACTAACTCGTCTCAGACATGTTTCACCGAGGCAACACTGTACAGGTCAATATGACAGAACAAGGTCTGGTCTTCACCTATTCAGAAAACACACAGACGCTGATTAAGATCTAACTGGATTGAACTCTCCATGTAATCTTCCTATCCTAATCGCCTAATCTCTGTTAGTCTAAAATCAGCCAAATCCGCACACTCGCATTTTCTCCCAGGTTTTTTTTTTTTTTTTTTTTTGGGTGTGTCAGCTCAAGGACATACACACACATACACACAGCTACACTCCATCTCTCTTTCTCCAGAGAGCAGATGGGAAAACAAATGCATGATGTAGGAACCTTGTTTAAGGTACTCGGGGTCAGTTGGCTGATCAGTTTGCGCTGCTGCTGCCGGCAACGGTTGCCACAGTAATTGGGGATGATGGACAGCCTGCTGCTGAGACAGGCAGGGCTGCATGCTGATTGGGCCTGAGGAGGCGAAGGCATGTAGATGGGGCATGGATGAGAAACAGAAGGATGGATATGATGGAATTGCAGGCAGATATTTGTGACAAAAAAATAGGAAATGAGAGACAAAAAAGTGGAAAAAGGTTCAATGGAGGTTTAGAGAGCTGAAAAAGCAATGCTCTGATAAGGATGCTTGATAAAAAAAGATTTGGCTGGCAGGTAAATGTGGGGCAGTTGTTTTTTTTTTTTTTATCCAGATAGACAAAGGCTCTAAATCAGCACGAGACACCATCTGCCCCAATGCTGTGTTTAAAGTCATCCAGAGTATCACATCATGCTGTATATCAGACATGCAGAGATGATTATGTCAAAACTATTGTCATTTATTGTAGTGTTTTTAATGTTTTAATCATTTATGATTACACTCTTGGTGTAGTCCGGTTCGTCTCAAGGATTCATCCTCATAACATCTAAGGAGGTTTTTCCATGTCACAGTTGCCCCAGGCTGCTCATTGGGGATAAATACAGATACATTTAAATATAAGTAAACTTTGTTCTACAATTCTTACATTGTGTCAAGCTTCTTTGAGACATTGTCCATTGTTAAAAGCACTATTCCTTAATGAAATGAATTGAATTGTGGTTTTACACAAGGTTACTGGGTTGGTAAAAGGATGTGGTTGCTTAGTGGTTAAGGCTCTGGGTTACTCATCAGAAGGTCGGGGTTTAATTCCTAGTATCGCCGAACTGCCACTCATGGGCCCTTGAGCAAGGCCCTTAACCCTCTGCTACAGAGAAATTTGATGTTGAATATGTTACATACATTTGACATACGGCGATGCTGCAATGAGTCGTTCGAGATGTTTCGAGTGGCACGTGTGCTTCAAGAGCGGACAAACATCATTGAAATACGACGGGAGATCAGGAAGACCTTCAAAGAGCTCAACCCTGAAAAAATCTAAACCATTCAGCAACTTGTGCATGATGATCGTCGACTCGCCAGAAGAAGAAGATCCAGCTCAAAGGTCGCTGTTTTGAGACAGTTGCGGAGACCCAGTGTGAATAGCAGAAGGTATTTGACACGCTTTGAAAAAAAAAAGACTTCCAGGAAACGTGATAGTGTGTAAACGTAGTTAATAACATAGATATTAAACAAAACCTTTTGATACCACATCAGAGACACTAATTCCTACACTTCTACAATAATAGTCATAAATATATAATACAAAGGAATCAATTCACTTGTGCGTCTGCAAGCTTACAATTCTAACCGAGGTTTTTAACTACCCAAAGTGCTACTTGGAACCTTCTGTGAAATGTTGTAGAACCTTCATGATAAAATTAAGCAATTGTCTTCAGGTACATAATATATTTCCATTTCTTCCAGCACTAGTTGTAAGGTTGTTCTTTTTTCCGACGATCCACAGAATGTTTAGTTCTGACACTAGAAGTAGATTCCAGTTAACTGAAATCCTTCATCAAATGCAAATTAAGGCACACATTTAATGTATTACATCAAAAATTAATAAATCAGTAACTAAGGAAAGAACAACCATTTCTACTTAATGAAATGAATTTCCAAAAATGAGGTCACTTAAAAAAAGGAGAAAGGTTTCAGAACCTGGTGATTGATCTCAAGTTAGTTCCTTACAATTACTGACCTTCATTGATCGAGCTAAGCTCAGACTCCCTCTTGCCAACACACAAAACTTTGTGCAGTGAGGTGTGTGTGTGTGTGTGTGTGTGTGTGTGTGTGTGTGTGTGTGTGTGTGTGTGTGTGTGTGTGTGTGTGTGTGATATGCGAATGCCACAAAGATCAGATGGGTCTTAGAAGCCCATCATGGCGGTGAGGGCGTTGGGGTAGTGTGTCAATTAATCTCAGGACATCCTCATCTCATCTCCTCTTACACCAAGCAGGAAGAGTGAGAGAGAGAGAGAGATTTTACAGCAACGCGTTCGCAAACGAGGAAGCACCATCATTGATTGTTTATCTTGCAGCTACTTCCCAGAATGCTTTTCTGTGATCCACTGGGAAATGATGAGGAAAGGGGTTCAGGGGGCATCCAGAAGCCAATTGCATAAAATCAGTGTTCTGTGTGTTTTTGGTGCAGAGCTGTGAAGGTGTGCTACTTTGAAAGCGCTCCCCCTGGGAGTAACATGCTTTTAGTATTAGTCCATTGAAAAAAAAAAAAAAAAAACATGCCCTAGTGCTTGGACGGTGTCCATCTGAGGAGGGAAAGGGGTGTGTGTGTGTGTGTGTGTGTGTATGAACAAGCAAACAAGTGTGTATGAGAGTAAAATGTACCACAGTGTACACTATATTGGTATTAGACAACCATCTTTCAAGGTTCTCAGTTTTAACCGATTTTTATGCAATATGAATTTGGTCAACTTAAAACATTTTAATAAAATAAAGGCTTAAATATAACAGACTGGTGCCTAAATTGCTTACCTTTAGGCTGCTATTACTGATTACTGTTTTAAAAGATATATTTGTGGACAGAATAATTGATTTTAGCTAGCTGTGTGGGACCCCTTGATGTAATTGCTAGCTACATTACTAGCTTTGCTAGTCAGCTATGCATCAAGTAAATATATGAAGCTGGTTCATACATTCATTTAGCCAGGTACATTTTATGTAACTCACATTCAATATAAATGTCCTTAAAAAAGTGTAAAAAAAAAAAAAAAAAAAAACATTTAATGGTCCAATAGTTATATCTGAGTGGAGATTGGTACAAGCCTTCCCCATTGGTACCTTCAGCTAACGGAATGTGACTTGAATATAAAAGACTTTACAACTTAGCAAGATAGCTGGTTAATTTCACTGGTATACTATCTATTTTAAAGCATACATTGAAGTGGTTCAAAAGTCATCTTTCCCATTCTTCTACTAAACTAATTACGTTTAAGTTACTTAATCTTTCACCTGGAGAGTCTGCTAGAAATGCAGTACTACTTGATGTACACAGTAGAGCAGTGTTTTGGAAAGTTGTATATACAGTTTAGTTAACAGAGAAAGTGAATATTTGTAATATATCCTGTAGCTAAATCTTTTAATTTCAGTAGACATATTTGTGGGTGGAGCTAAGTGAAAAGCCTTTGCAATGCTTGAACTAATGGTTAAATGTAAGTTACATGACATAGTGGGATAGTTAGCTAGTTATGTAGCCATGTTTTAATGTTTAACTGTCATATTTGCAGATGAAATAATAGTTGGCTTAGTTGATAATTTCATGTAATCTCTATGTATTTTGCAATCTGGTGTTAAGATAACTAGCTAACCATAGGTTATGGTAAAATATCAAAGTTTGAAGAGCTAGTGAGATACAGCATTAAGAAATGCTGCGATAAGATCAGAAACCGGGATAACCAAATGCAGGAAAGGGTTATTTGACCTAATTATATGTAATGGGTCATTATATAATGTTAGTGTTCTATTGTTCTACCAGACTTCCTTTATATTGTACCATATGTGGAAAGCTGTCTCAGATGTCCCATTAACCCCTGAATAGAGAACAGTGACATGCTGATTTACCTTTTTAGCATCCACCAAGACGATCCGCACCAGAACCACGTTGATCCGTGCTCCCAGAGAATGGTCATGGTAGATTTCATTCACCTGGAGAGATACAAAAACATGGGCTCTATTTGATATAGGGCTAACATTCAGTGAGCCAAAACAGAAATGTATTTAAGAAATTTATTTTTGGGGGAAAATGCATCAGGAAAATCCCAGCTTGGTAGGAAGCTATGGGTCAGAGTGTAGGGTCAGACAGGATACCATGCCCCTGGAGAAGAGAGGATTAAGGGCCTTGCTCAAGTGCCCAACAGTGGCAGCTTGGTAGTGCTGTGGCTTGAATCTCTGGCTTTGTGCTGCCACAAATGGCCCCATTATTTTCATTTGCATCTAATCGACTGCATATATCTATTGTATCATTTAGCATGCAACATACTGTTACTTCTACCTCAACCTACCCCAAACCTGTTCCAGTATGACAGTGCTTCTGTGCACAATGCCAGCTCCATGAAGAGTTCAAGTTCAAGCACCTTTGGCAAGAAAAAGACTTAAGGCTGTAATTGAGTATAATGCTAAAAGCTTGGCACACCTATTTTTGGGCAGTTTCTCCCGTTCTTCTTTGCAGAACCTCTCCAAATGTGTTCAAGTCTGCATTCTGGCTGGGCCACTCAAGGACATTAACATAGTCAGATAGCCACTCCTTTGTTATCTTGGCTGAATGCTTACTGTCGTTGTCCTGTCCTGTTGTTGAAGCAGGCTTTCATCACTGCATTCATCTTTCCCTTTGACTAGTCTCCCAGTTCCTGCTGCTTAAAAACAGCATGATGCTGCCACCACCATGCTTCACTGTAGGGATGGTATTGACCAGGTGATGAGCAGTGCCTGGTTTCCTCCAGACGTGAGTCTTGGCATTCAGGCCAAAGAGTTCAATCTTTGATTTATGACAGAGAATTTTGTTCCTCATGATCTGAGAGTCCTTCAGATGCCTTTTAGCAAACTCCAGGCGGCTGCCGTGTGCCTTTTACTAAGGAGTAACCACCAGACATGCCTGATTGGTGGAGTGCTGCAGAGATGGTTGTTCTTCTGGAAGGTTCTCCTTTCTCACTGATAAACACTGGAGCTCCCTGACTAAGGCCCTGCTCACCCAATCGATCAGTTTGGTCGTTTGGCAGTTACATAACACAGAACACAGTCTTCTTCGGGTTGGTGAACATACTTACGGTGGTTAATACCTGAAAGCTAGATTTTGGTCTCATGAATCAAAATACAATGCTGCCCAAAGCTTCTATCTTACAACATTTCGAAGCTTGACATCCCTAGGCTGTAATGTTTATGATTTTTCCTTTCTCCTTCACATCTTCCTTATTGTGTCCTGGAAAACTAGCAAATCTCTGCGTTTTGAGACATGAAACTTTGTTTGATTGGGTCATTATGGTAACTAGCTATTTAAGTATCTATTTATTTATATCCATATATTGTCGATTTTCAAGTATTCATCTTTTTAATTTTTTTTCTTGTCCCCAATGTAAATGGATGATGCATCTTTATGCATGCAACAAGATTTACAGATTTGGAGTAAAAACAAATTGTCACAAATAACAGTTTGTTCGAAACTATTAGGAAAACAATTCTGAGTCGACATTCTTTCGGCTTCTCCCGTTAGGGGTCGCCACAGTGGATTATCCGCATGTTTGATTTGGCACATGTTCTTACGCTGGATGCCCTTCCTAAAGCAACCCTCCCCATTTATCCGGGCTTGGGACCAGCACTAAGAGTGCACTGGCTTGTGCAACCCTAATGGCTGGGGTTGGTTCCCTGACCACAGCAGTGAGAGCGCCGCATCCCAACCACTAGACCACCAGGGAACCTAATTCTGAGTAGACATTGATTTTCAATTTTGTTTTAAATTATTAGTCAATATTTTAAACAATCATTTTTGTTCATGCAATTTCATGATAGAAAATATTAAGTTCTAAAGGGGCAATTTACATGCATAATATTTTTCTTTTCAGCCAATTAAAAGTAAAAGATGCCCCTCATTGCCCCTCTACCCATGTTGTGCTGCAAGTGGTTTCTTGAGTAATATAAGAAATAATAGACACGTCTGAGTCATTGAGGCAAGACTTCACCGGTACTGAAATACTGAGCAACCTGTTTAACTGCACATTTCTCTATGGTGACCTCTCACACTAACGCCTTGCCCGTCTTTACTTATCCAGTTTCCTAAAGAAAGGGACTGTGGGAAAAACGCTCCGTGACTGAAATAAGCGACGGAGACAAGTAAATTGGCCCTAAAGTTCAGACATGGAGTCTTCTGCCTCCCTGGAAGCCTGCTAATGAGACACAGCGATATATACACACAACCAACAATAATGAGATTTATTACAGACTAGCCAAACTACCTGTCTGTTCCACCATCTGTATGTTTACTTATTCGTCTTCTTTTTTTTCGTTTTCTATATTGTCCTGTCTTCCTGTTCTTCTCTGCAGCTGACATGTGGACCTCGCCTGGCCATTAATGCACCTGATCACAAACAATATAATGATCGGTCACTCATCGCATTGCTCTTTCTGGTACACAGTCACATTGCTTGGAGCCACATTAATGTGAATACCTGAGAAAAAGGTGCCAGACTGTCTGGGCACTTCAGCAAGATGGTGCAAATATAAACACAACTCAGAAGTGACACATGGCAACTGCGATAAGTAGGAAAAAAATACTTTATAATGACACGGCATTGTTGGTTAGACTAGTTTAATCTGAATATTCACAGCACTGGAAGGTAGTAGTAGTAATAATCACAATAATAATAATAATAATAATATTAATAATAATAATAATAATAATTATAATTATAATTATAATAGAAAAGAATGTAAGAAATAGGTATTTTGTAAGCCAGCAACAGTTGTAACCCTCATGCTGATTACAATGTAAAAAGGCACATTGTGTATTATTCTTATAGAATAGCCTTTATTTGTCACATATACATAACAGCACAGTGAAATTTGTTCTTCGCATATCCCAGCTTGCTTAGAAGCTGGGGTCAGAGCGCAGGGTCGGCCATGATACGGCGCCCCTGGAGCAAAAAGGTTTAAGGGCCCTGCTCAAGGGCCCAAGAGTGGCAGCTTGGTGATACCGGGGCTTGAACTCCTGACCTTATGATCAGTAACCCAGAGCCTTAACCACTGGACCACCACTTAGACCTTAGACCTCTAATAATCAATAGGAATTATTTTAAATCAGTTGACCAATAATGGTAGCGTGGTGGTACTGGGGCTTGAACCCTCACCCTTCTAATCAGTAACTTTTTTAATCACTGAACAAATTTAGATTTTCTAATGGAAATCTTAACTACCATTTGAAGGTCAGTCAAACACATTTCTTAGTACATGCTAACAAGCAACCGCCAAATGCTGTATTCAAATTTGCAATGCTAAAATTAACTTCCAGTTTTCTTTAAATGCAATGTTTGAAGTAAAAATCCCCCCTTAATCATCTGTGTGTCCCTGGAAGGGCATAGAGGCTTCTCACTGATCCTTAGATCCGACTGTCTGAATGCTAATGTTCAGAAAATGAGAGTGGGTTTTCCCCAGGTTTGCACAGCACCCTGGGAAAGGTGTCTTATTCGGACATTTCTTGTGGTGGCCAAAAACCTCAACAAACCCTGTCAAGAAGACACGATGAAACTGATATCCCTGCATCAGAAGCTCCACCAGACCTCATTGTAACTCTATCGCGTTTGTGACGGTATGGATTCCATGTTGTCTTCTACACTGTAATGTGGCCCAATCCTTGCTCTGTCTTTCTTCCTCTCCCTCTCTAATTCTCTCTCTCTTTCTATCTATCTCTCTGTATGTTAATGATTGTAAAAGTGCAGTTCTCATTAGCGCTGCCCTGCTTCCTGGCCTTGCACAGAAGCTCAGAGTTTCATCAGTTTCTCCACAGCCTACAGGTAACTAATGGAGACCTAGAGGTCGGCAAGTCAGAAAATCATTAATATCTAATTAATAATGCAGTAGGGGCCAGTTGGGAAGACAGGGAATAAGGATGTGGGGAAACTGAAACAGGAAGAAACCAAAGAAGATAGGGAAAGAGGGGTTAGATAACACTGAGGGAGCACGGGTATGCAAAACAAGGAGAAACAGTAGAAAAAAAAAAAAAGCAAAACACAAAAACAGGCAGAGGCAAAATGCACCCCCTACAGGAACCACGCCATAGGAAAGTGCCACATCAAATTCATCAAACCATCCGTATTCGTTTGGAGAGTGCTGCGGTTTTATTTTTTGTTCTCATCCAAAAGGTTCCAACCAGCGAGTGTGTGAAACCTGCCACTTAAATATCTATCCAAAGAATACGTAAGAGACAACAAAGGGAAAAAAGTTTCAGGAAGGAATTCCTTCAGAGCCCATTGACCTCTTACACTTATTCCATCGCACCATCCTTTTTTCCCCCCACTCTTAATATGGTGGAGGAGAACATGCCACAGCGGCGTGTGCACATGGTCCACATTCTCTCTGCCTTATTACTGAATGTCTGCCATTTTCACCTGACATTTTGGACTATTATTACCTGTCTGACATTTCAGCACCAGAACAGCATGTCTACAAAGAGCTGATTACATAATGGCCTTTCTGCTCACGCCTTGTTTACTCCTGAGCACTAATACGGAGGAAGCAATTAATATCGCCGACACGCAGTTCACACAATTAGTGCTTAGCGTGAAGGTTTGTGATCCGTTACTCATCAACTACTGATCCACTGACAGGACATAAGGAACAAATTTGCTCCGAGTTCCCCATCGCTGCATAGAGGAACGTCAATGGGCTTCGAGGGTGTTTTTCCCTGGAAAGCTTTCACAGTTGACTACTGTTGGTAGGCCTCACAGCTGTGTCATGTGACGTCTATATTTGTCAGTCCATTACCACATTTGTATACAGAAACACAAATGGTAGAATATAAAAAGTGCAGGAAATATTTCATAACCTACAAAAGATTGGAATGCATTCTAATACTTTTTCCACCATTTAGCCAACTGTTTAAGCTATTTCTTCTCTAAAAGTTCCATTCGAACTAAACCATATGTCATGGTAATGCAGCCAAAAAGTATGACTGCATTGCTTATGAATCATTTTACTCTATGATGTATGCATGGCTGTCCCTCAAAAAGTACACATCATTACATCATTATTTGTTGCCAAACACAATATATAATGTAATATAATTTTTCCTTCACTTGAACTAGGAGACCCAAACCTGTTCCAACATGACAATGTGCATAAAATCAGCTTCATGGAGATATGTTTTATATGAGTTGGAGCAAAGGATCTTGAGTAGCTGGCTATAGAGCTCTGACCTCAACCCAATCAAACATCTTTAGGATGAATTAAAACACTGACTGCATTCAAGGCCTCCACACCTCACCTACATAAGTTCCTTTAGACTTTACTAACACTCTTTTGGGTGAATAAGCACAAATCCCCACAAGCACATTCCAAAACATTGACAGTAAGATCACAGCAGTCTGTCTGTGAGTCTTTAAAATGTTAAATATGATCTAAAATATAAATAGATTTCATGTGTTGATGGATTTCATGTATCTTGGGTAAAAAAAAAAAAAGTAATTGATTTTTTCCTCATTCTAATAAACCTGTTAAAGCTGTTTGTGATTTTTTATTAAATTTTTTTTTACAGATTTTGGCCTTGAGATGTCTGTGATTAGGTCTACACGGGTCACTGCTTCGCTTCTCACGCAATAAAATCTCCATTCAGCGATTCAACCGACTCCCACGCTGAGATCGACATGTTCTCATCCAGTGAGAAAATCTATTCTTAAAGGAAATGCAGAAACACACACACACCCCTACAATCATTAAACAAGACTTACTGTAAGATGTTTTATTTCTAGATTTCTAAGGACCTTAAAAAACATAATAAATAATAAACCTAAATACATTCAACTTTGTCTATCTTCATGACACGTCACACTCTTCTGTAATGATGTTGACATTTTTTACTTCAGCTTTGGTCCCCACAAGTATAAGTATGTGTGTGCGTGCACACACACACACACATACACACACACACACACACACACACACACACACACACACACACACACACACACACACACACACATTTCTTGAGTCTATAGTCTAGAAAAAACTCAATGAGTCTATAACTCAATGGTACACAATCAATGTCAGATACATGCTAACTTTCATACGCGCACGCACACACACACACACACACACACACACACACACACACACACACACACACACACACACACACACACACACACACACAAAAGACACAAAAGAAACACAAAAGAAAGAAATCTTAATGGTACACACTTAATGTCAGACACACTAACTTTCATGTATATTAATACACACACACACACACACACCCACACCCACACACACTAAATACAATAATTTCTTGATTTCTTGAGTCTATAGTCTAGGAAAAACTTAAAGATAAATGCTCAGTATTACACACACACACACACACACACACACACACACACACACACACACACACACACACACACACACACACACACACACACACACACACACATGAGAGCACAACACACAATACACACATTAAACAACCTCAACCTATCAAACAAACACACTCACACACATACACACACACACACACACACACACACACACACACACACACACACACACACACACACACACATGCACATACAAGGATTAGCTCAAACCTCTCATCACACTTCCTTGTCTTTTCCCACTCTCCAGAAAATACCTGCTCTCCAAAAAAAAAAAAAAAGAGCAAAGTCAATGTTCAAAAACAAAGTGGCGATGCGTGGGAGAGCGCCTGTAACAATATTTTTATATTCCTGCCACTGCTTTTCAGTCATTTACTCTGAATGCAGAATTTTCCTTCTTGAGTATAAAAAAATAAAGAAAGAAACAATGTGAAACGAGAGACAGCAGCAGCAGCTTAATAAATACCAGACGAGAAACGAAAAATAAAATGCAAAAGACAAAGATGACACTGTGGTGGTTCACATTATAACCCCCTGAATCAAAATTAATAAAAAATGTATTTTGGGAAAAATGCTGAATCTTTAATAAGTCACGCCAATCTGTCTTTTTCCTATGACAGTATTCCACTAAGGGTGTTATCTCTTGCACCTGAATGGTGCTGTACCTTGGTAGTTAAGATATTGCCCTCTGGATCAAAAGGTCACAAGTTCAAATCCCAGAATCACTGCTAGGCCCTGGAGCAAGGCCCCTTAACCAGAGGTCCCAAAACCACAGCCTGGGATTAGTATACTAACTAGTCTTGTGTTGGGAGGCAAAATAAATACATAAATACATGTGTGTGTGTATGTGTGTGTGTGTGTGTTTGTAAGTCAGCGATGTGGTGGGAGTAAAGTGTGTTTTACATTTCTTTTGAACTTTTCAGACAAACAGCAAGCAAAAGAGGTCTAAACACATGTGTGCCCATCTCTCACTGTGTTTCATTATACACACACACACACACACACACACACACACACACACACACACACACACACACACACACCCTAGACTCTGTCTCTCCACTTCTCTGGCCATGCCGTTTAATTTGAGGAGATTAAAGGATGGACCGGGAGGAGCAGATGAGGGAGCTTTTCTCTCTGAGCCATATTTTCTCTGGCTTACTGTCACCTCAGGCCACATGGTACAAAGCCTCTGACCTACAACAGCCAGACGCTTACATCAACCCCGCCGGGAACACGGCGAAAATCTGTCAAAAACAGCTAAAGCAAGGTGTCGCACGTGAGAAAAAAAATGTGTGATTTGCTAAGTAGTGAAATAGACTATGCTAATTTTAACACTGCAGAATCGGAAAGTGCATCTCCATAGCTGAGGCTGACGTGATTCGCATCTCAATGCATAGACAGTGATGCGATACATTAAAGATACATATGAAGCAGCTACCGATGCGATGCGACGCAACGCGATACGATTCACCCCGGATCCGAGGTGAACGATTTCAATGGACAAAATCCTATGCTCTCTAATATAATATCACTTTTATTTCTTTGATTCAGACAGACAGCAATTCACCAATTTACTTAAGTGCCTTCTAACACATGGCCCTTTCACAAACAGGCAAAAAAACAAACAAAAAAAACTAATTCAAACTAGATGTTTTTTTCCTGTTCTGTCTCCAGGAAGTTACAGCTCTACCTCTGCCATGTTAATCTGTATTCTATGTCACTTTCAGGACACGCCTCGCTCTCCGTAGTGTTGTGATGCGTCATATTCACGTAGAACGCCCTCGAGAAACCGTTTAGCAAAGAAAAAACAATCTACATATCAAATTATCGGTCACTTATTTAATAATAAAAATGATCTGCTAATAATTATATATAAGTAAATCGTTTTTTTACCGAATATGTTAAAAAACGAGATACAAACACCAACTTTTTTTCCACATCAAGGTCACATTTGCTGTTCCTGTACAACCATTTCCTGATCATACTGAACGTCTTACACAAGCGGCTTCACAACTAGAGAGGCCGATACAGTTTTCATAGCTGTGTGCAGCGACTGTAATGTATAACCAAAGAGACAGGCTAGACCAACACTAAACACACATTAGAAAGAGAGAAACAGAGAAACACAGGTAATTACTGTGAGCAAACACAGGCATGCTGACACAAGACTTCACAAATTGCAATGGCACCACAGGGACTATTTTTACATGAGTATTGATGAGACAACACAGGACTGCAGGTGATGTTGAATGGGGAGAGACAGGGAAGCGGAGGAGGAGGAAAATGAAAGAGGAGGAGACACAGGAACAACTCTGATCCTCTTAGGACGGGCTTTGTCTATCATCAGCACACGTTCTTCATTGCGAGGAATAGATTGGAAGAATAGAGCGCAGTGAAGAGGACGGGTTAGTGGTACCACTATTAATTGTTACTCACAATAAACAGTAAACTGATTCAGGATTTGGTGATCAATTGGTGCTAATTTAGATCTTCCACTCCAACCTATGTAGAATGAGTTTTTGGAGGTGGATATGGGCACAGGGACAGGTTTAGGTCGCTTAGTTCAATTGAAGGGAAAATGTAATCATTTACATATTAGCAATGGAAAAATTCATCAATTCATATCGGTACATCGGCATAAAAGGAAGGATATTCTGGACAATATTATCGTAATAGGTGGGAGTCGTATCGCGTCACATCAGTAGCTGGATCATACATATTTTTTATGTATCGCATGTAGGTTATGCATCGAAGTCGGAGATGCTCATTCCTCATATACACACTATATGGACAATATCCATAACCTTGAACTTCGTAACTCAGATTTTGGATTTTATCTCAGAAAAAATCTCTCTGAAACAAAAGAAACAACACAGGATCGAGTACTCACAATGTTCATGAGTGTAAGCAGGTACTTCTCGACATGTTGGGCTCCATGGAACTGCACCACCGAATCATCAACCCCGAGTAGCACCTCGATGTTGTAGGCTCGCTCTGGAGACTGACGCCGAGCTCTCCGACTCTGGTTCACACTCCGCTCTACTCCTTCGTACAAAGTCTCCAAATCCAGTAGACCTCGAAGATCAGCGCCTGGAACAGAGAGAAGCTAAAGAATGAGATGGGCTGAATACCTGCTGTCTTTTAAAGAGAAAAAAGACAAACCTTTGTCAGATCATTTTCTGCAATCATAGATAAATTTTTTGGACTTCCAAGCAAAGTATATAAGCACTACTGACACAAACACATATAGGAGAATGTTATGATGGAGCAAAGCTGGGGCTGATTCTTTTCTAGCCTAGACTTTAAACTCATGCAGCTTATCAGTATCTGATTTGTCAGGTAATTACAAAGACTGAAACACCACCTGGATTTGGGCAAACATATGAAAAACACTTGTTTCCTGCAGATTTGTATGAAATGAAGACCTTTGACCTAAAGAAGATCGATACTGTAAGATGGGACCCTGTTAGACGATACAAGAGGAAGAAGCACTGATTATATCCCTGTGACAGCATCCCGTATTATTCAGCAAAGCTTCGAAACAGTAGAAAGTGAACTCGTATGCGGTTTCGCAGCAGGTATCTGAGGAGATTTTGTATGCCCAGTGTGACTGCAGCCTGTGTGCGAATGTGTGTGTATGAGTCTGTGCAAAGTAGTTCATTTCACATCATTCATATTATGCCATCAATGAGATTGATGAGCTATTAATAGACATCAACTAAATTGATTAGACAATAAATTTGGAACCTGCATTTAAAAAAAACATGATTATAAAATGAAAGGATTAATAAAGATCAAGAAATCATTTAAAAAAAACGATACGATTCTAAAGACAGACTGCCTAAAAAAACCCAAACGTCGCGACGATACACGTGACATCGAACGCAACTCGGTGCTCTTCCCTCGTCCATGTGAGAGAGAACAGAACAAGAAGAATGCAGCATCTCCATCCTCATCTCCATCACCCTGTCAGCTGGGGGCATCATCTACCATCTGATTATATAACGTTGCCCTGGCAACGCGCTCATGGGTAAAACAATGCTCGGCGCAGGCTAATATTGGCTCAGTGCTCACTTCCTTATTGGAAGATAATCCTGGAAGTCAGACTGAAATTCATCATCTTAACACCCAGTGTCTGCTGCACGTTATTAAAGCATGGCAGAGCGAGACGAAAAAAAAAAAAAAAACAACATGCCAAAAGATCCAAACCGAGACAGACACAGAGGTGTTGTTTATTTTGCTTTTTTTTTTTTTTTTTTTTTGGTGTGTAAGATTTTCTAAAGCTGCAGCTTCATTCTACTGCCAGGTGTTCCTGTCTGCAGGGTGCATGTCAGCAGATTTTCCCCTGGCCGTGCTAACAAAATTAACCCAAAAAGTGAACATGAAATCAAAAATCTCTGTTTTATACACTTTATATATCTATTTTGCATTTAAGCATATATATAATGTGTGTGTGCAATTTTGACCATGTGCATTACCACGTCGCAAATGTGAAATTCTGCGGCAAATCTTCCACAGAGGCATTTGACATGACATACGTTTGGCATATGGCGATGCTGCAATAAGTCGCTCGAGGTGTTCAAGAGTGGAAGAACATCACCTGAAGAGTGGAAGAACATCACCTGAAGACGTTGAGAAAACAGAAAGACCTTCAACAAGCTCAACCCCTCAACATTGTCGAAACCAATGTTCGGCAACTCGTGCATGATGACCGCCGGAGAACGATCCACATGATCTCCCTTCGCAATCTTCCTGAGGATAAAGCTGCTCGATGTTTTGACACCACTGCGGAGACCCAGAGTAGCAGAAGGTGCTTGACACGCTTTGAAAAGAAGACTTTCAGGAAATATACCAGATGTGGCAAGTTTATGGACAACCACACTTTGCCCCTATCTGCTATAAGCATAATCTCCACTCTTATGTGAAGATTTGTGTTCATTTAGACACATGGTTGTGAGTAAAGTCAGGTACTGATGGATGGTGAGGTGGTGAGAAATCCTGGGGTGCAGTCAGTGTTCCAATTCATCCAAAGGTGTTCAATAGAGTTAAGGTCTGAGCTCTATAACAGAAAATCATCCACCCCAACCCACTGAAAGCATATCTTCATGAAGCTTGCTTGTACGCAGGGGTGCTTTCATGCTGGAACAGGTTTGGGTCTCAAGGTTCAAGTGAAGTGAAAATTCAATGCCACGACATCCAAAGACATCTCCTGTATACAATTGTGTGTGTTCAACTTTGTGGTAACTGTCAAGGAAGAACCACATATGGCTGGAAAAGTCAGGTGTCCTAATACTGTTGTTCATTGTGAATAGGGATGATATAATATTCAGAACATCTGCTTTAAATAATACATTCATATATTAATGGTTATGCAAGATCTTCTCAAGTGAGCAGGTCACTAATGTTTGTCTTTTCAGTACTTTATGACTTGGAGCTTCCATCTGAAATATATTCTTTTCTAGTTGGAAAGTGTAGTTAGCTAACTCCTGAATCTCTTCAATCTGGAACAAATGAAATATTGTTTTATAAATTCCATATGTGAGTCACAAAAACCTTTATTTTTCAAACAAAAAGTGTAATACTTCAAGATGAAGGAATTTAAAAATCAAAATTTAACACGTCTTAGATCTTCAGTTACATGCCAACCATAATGATTTACCCATTATTCTCTGACAAAACCTTTCTCTTTATGTTGTATCATGATTCCATGTTCTTACATCCCAGCTGTAGAACCAACCCAAAGTCTCTTTGATCTCCTGTTTTGCTGGAGCAACCTCAAGGCATCTTTATCTTCTGCTAGAGCAAATGCTAAACCCCTTCTCTGGAACAACACCTTTATACCATCTGGATGCCTCTTTCAAATGTTTGAAGAACATTCTGGATGAATATTAGCTCTACTGTGGTAGAGAGGTCTAGACATCTCCCTCCTCTAGAGAACATATCTTTCATTAGATTCCTTAGATTTCAGTGGAAATTTCTTCTACATTGAGTGTTTTTTGTCCATCAATTTTTCCTCCTGATGGAGAGTGGGCTGGATATTTGTTTGATTTCTTGCCAGAAAGGACATCTTTTGTTTCTGCAGGACAGATTGCTGGACAGTGCTTGGTCTTCCTGCTGAAAAGAATGCTGGACATTTTTTGGTTTTCCTGCTGGAGAGAATGCTGGACAGTGCTTGGTCTTTCTGCTGGAGAGAATGCTGGACATTTTTTGGTTTTCCTGCTGGAGAGAATGCTGGACAGTGCTTGGTCTTTCTGTTGGAGAGAATGCTAGAGATTCCTTTGACCATCTGCTGGCAAGAATGGTCAACATTGCCTTGCCTTCATGCTGGACAGATTTCTGGACAGCACTTTGTCTTTCTTTTGAGGAGTATGTTGGGCATATTTGCATATTTGCATATTTGCTCTCTTGTTTGATAGAATGACCAACATCTCTTTGCTTTACTGCTTGGTTAGATGCTGGACGCACCTTTGGATACTCTGATGCACATATTGTTGGACATCTCTTTGTCCTCTTCATTGAAAAAAAGACATGGATACCTTTTGCTCTGCTCTTGGAGAAAACGCTTGATGTCTCTTCGTTCTACCTCAAGAGCTTTTTGCATTCTGACAGGGGCAACATCGCCCTTATCAGGGCATGAGGCTGCTTTGTCGTTCAACCTTTATAAATGTCAAGATTGTCTGGAAAGAAAGGAGAGGGCATGAACTAATGCAACATGGCGAGAGATAATTGTATTGCTGCCTCATATTCTAGCACTGTGTTGATTAGAATGTTTCCTGGAAAGTCCAGGACTGATTTTGTAGAATCTGTGTTTCTGCTTCTGCTTTCCTTTGCTAGAGAGTTCAGTCAAATTGGAAAACCAGAGAACCAATTCTCATAATTGAGTAGTCTGGAGATCACTTCCACCAAACTATGCAGTCTCAGGCATTAGGTATGGAAGCGATCCACACATAAGGGGAAACGTGATTAGGTCAAGTGACTCAAGTCAAGTCAAGTCAAGTTTATTTCTATTGCGCTTTTCACAACAGACATTGTCTCAAAGCATCTTTACAGAATTTAACAGTTAAGGTGAGCGATGTGTATTTATTACAGCAGCCATTGACGGCTGTGGCAAGGAAAAACTCCTTTAGATGTTATGAGGAAGAAACCTTGAGTGAAACCAGACTCAAAAGGGGAACCCATCCTCATTTGGGTGACATCAAGAGTGTGATTATAGTCTTTAAACAATACAGAACACTGTAGAGTGAGAACTAACATGAGCACTGGAATGTAAGATTATGAGAAATGTCCTTTCTACAGTCTTATACAGTCATTTGAGATTATGGAAACAGTAGCTACTGAGCAACTCATAAAATAGCTCAACATTTGCAATCATCACAGATCCAACACCAGCTTCTCCATGCCAGAGCCTTTAAACACTCAAAGAGGTCCAATGTCCAAACTCAATCTGAGATGGAATGCAAATGGTGCTGGTACGTCTCTAGATGTTTGCGGGGTCGACATCTACTTCTTTAATGCAGGGTGTATAGGAGGCTACTGAAGCAGCCCTTGGCTTCAGTATTTGAGAAGACAGTCTTCATTTGAGTATAAATCATTTATTTTAGCGCGTCGTTAATTCACAAGCAGTCAGCTTTAACATGAACAAGCATATATATATATATATATATATATATATATATATATATATATATATATATATATATATATATATATATATATATATATACCATCTGGACCACCTGGATGTATGTCGTTTGATTACATTATGTAATCAAATGACATACACTCATCATTAAGAATTATTGAAGTAAAAGAGTGATGTCATCTGACATCTGCCCACACATAGAGCTATGTATAGCTAACGTCACGGCAATGTTGAGGAAAGGCACCGTCACATGGTTAAAAATGCGTTTTTCAAAAGCCTCCATGTTTACAGTGTGACACAAAAACGGTGTTTTCAAATTGATCCACTTTGGAAAGCGTTTTCAAAAAGTTACTAAAAAAGCAGTCTCAGTGGCCCAACTGTGGTCAGTGGCTACCATGGGGGTCAGACTCTTTATTATTCTATCAAACCTTCAAACAATTCACCTTTTTTTTTACTATTTTGGTGTGATTTGTAAAAGAATTATATACCATGTATATCTACATCTTCGGGAAGAGGGTGAAGTCGGCAGGAGCCAAATCAGGTGAGATCATGTGGATTGTTCTCTGAAGATCGTCATGCACAAGTTGCGAATGTTTTCAACATTTTTGGGGGTTAACCTCTTTTTAGGTCTTCCTGCTCTCTCGTCATCTTCCAGTGAAGTACTTTCGTTCTTGACGCGCGTCCCACCCGAAACACCTCAAACGACTCTCCGTATGTCAAACGTATATCACCTAAGACCTCTCTGTTTCACACAGTGTTTTACATTTGCTCTTTGTTCTACCTTGCTGTCCAGGATGAAATTAAAGAAGTGGTAACAAGGTGGTCAAAAAAAGCACCAGTTATCTCCATCAGTCATACCACCTGGTATGTAGTTATAGCCAATGATTTCATCGGTTAAAACACATGAGCTAAGATCACTTAACTTCCTAAACAAGGCCTCACCCAAATAGCATTTGCATTACATTACCTCCTACGTGTAGTCTCTGGTTCCGATTTCTCACGCCAGCTTTTCGCAGCAATAAAATGTGCTCTGTTTTGGACTAGACTAACGGCAAGAATTCCCTCCTAAACCTCTTTCGGACTTTCATGGGACAGAAGCACAGTAATTAGCTCAACTTTCTTGTGAAAGGATCATGTAAACTGGTGTGGGCTGCATGGCTACAAATTATTGTTCAACAACATTCTTTTTTTTCCTGCTTGAGCCAAAGAAGGAATCTATGTTCCCAAAGAAATTCCTCTGTGGGAAAGAAAATCTGAGATAACTTCGAAAGCCCAGCCCTTCGAAAAACAGAAATTGGTCTCAAACACTGGATGGACCAAGTGTAAAAATGTTTTTTTGCATCCGTCAGGTTTCTTTAATTCCAGAGCTAGATTACTGCCCCAGACAATTACTCCATTATGAAGAAACAGAGAGACAGAAAAAGACAGAGAGGAGAGGAAAATAACAGGAGCATGCCTTAGTTTTCCTCAACTAAACACGATTTCATTACTAAATGATCCGAAGCCAGAAGCTTTAAAACTGCTTCAGGTTTCCAGCAGAATGATAAAACACTGTGGCATTGCAGAGCAGCTCGAGGGTTGATCTGGCCTGGATTAGAAACAAGTCCTGGGAAATGAGCGAACATCGCAAAGTTACTCCTAAAGTGAAATCCAATTGTATATGACATGTTTCACTCCATTCTCACCTGAGCAACATGTGTACAACAAGAATTCTGTAAAGACACTGATGTATGCAAAGGAGGAGAGTCAAAAAAGACATGATTTATTCTGTACTTAACACACACACACACACACACACACACACACACAAAGCAATAACTTGCAACAACTCTGGCTATACTTGTATAAAAATACCATAAACAGGGTCTTGTACAAATTTCCCCTTGATTGACCTTTGGGGACTTTGAATGATTTTTGATTGAGGTGTGTGTGTGTGTGTGTGTGTGTGTGTGTGTGTGTGTGTGTGTGTGTGTGTGTGTGTGTGTGTGTGTGTGTGTGTGTGTGGCTATAACATGATGGCAATACAGTCTTAATATTTGACAGAGTTTATTAAAGATGTATGTATTATAGGTCGTAGCTTAGTGTTTAAGGCACTGAACTTCTGAAGGTCATTTGTTTAATTCCAGCCACACCAAGCCGCCACTTTTGGGCCTTTAAACAAGGCCTTCAACCTCTCAGTTGCATGAATGAGATAAATGTAAGTCACTCTGGATAAGGAAGTCTGCCAAATGCTGTAAATAAATGTATGTATGTATGTATGTATGTATGTATGTATGTATGTATGTATGTATGTATGTATGTATGTATGTATCAATGTATGTATGTATGTATGTATGTATGTATGTATGTATGTATGTATGTATGTATGTATGTATATATTTATGTATGTATGTATGTAAGAAAGAAGCAGCCATTCAGCCATTCTTCTGCATGCTCCTGAAGAGTGTTGAGGGAAATCACAGGCTACACAACATATTAGCTAATTGCCTCTTCTTATCTACTGCACTCTCGCCGTGCCTTTTAATCTTTAATGATGAGTTGTAAAAGCCAGGATCGAATTGAGCCTTTAGGACTGAGCCGGGAAAAAAAAAGAAAAAAGAAAAGAGTTAGCAATAAGAGTGGTGAGTGAATCATTTTCAGCAGTAATCAAGTGGAGCGCTTGATTAAAATGCACATTAATATGCACACCCAGGATGAAAAAGCCCTTAATCGGGGAATGCGATACTATAGAACTGTCCTTAAATGTACTGCACTATACAACACACTATTCTGTAGTATAGTTCTGTATACAACAATTACATTTATGGCATTGGGCAGATGCCCTTATCCAGAATGACTTACAGTTACCTAACTCATATCAGCTACCTGTCAACACTCCCATTTTTCTAAGGAGTCTCCCGTATTTCACAGCCCCCTCCTGTTTAGTTTTTTCTCCCGGGAAACTCCCGTAATTTGTATAGTCTAAATTATAATCACATGAAATATTTTATTCCAAGGTTCGCCAGTTGCCAGATCTTGTATAAAACCCATTCGCCTCACACATTTGACACAATATACAAATTTCTCATTCCTCATTCTTGCAACCTACAATCCAGTTGCGCTGTTGATATTAGAGTTGTGCTGATAGACGATAGAATCGTGTATCGACGATAGGCAAAGATATCGGCAAAAGCTGAGGCGATTTCAAGATGATATTAGGTTAGTTTTGCGTTAATGTATTAAATGTTTACATTTTATTATTAAATAAAATAATAGCAATATTATTATTAATAATAAAAAAATGAACTATAATCAGTGTGCCCAGCTATAGCCTACTGTTTACGTCATCATCACCTCCTAACCGACATCACGATCACATAGAACGTGAAGAAGAATTCGCCTATTAGCTATTAAAGTTTTCATTATTTTCTATAGAATATAGTATTAGGATTAGTCTAGGTCTATATTAGGATATTTCCACAGAAACTAATAAATTACTAGCATAGATTGAGGTAGATTAAGCTCTTGTTTTCTTTTTCTTTTTTTTTCTTGTTTTATTGTACAAGTCTTGTAAAGCAGTTTTGGCACCCCGGCAGCGCGTCCTGCTTGTCAAACATCTGAAGTAGTTCTCTAAAACTTTCTCTTTCAACAGTATGAAAGGAAACCATATCCTTCACAGTGTACTCAGAAACAGCTGCCATGCACCGGGCGCACCTTTCACTGTTTCGTTTGTTCTTGGCGCTTTTTACAAAAGCTCCGATGAAGGATGGCTGACTGGAATCTTTACCAACCGTCAATGAAGCTTCTTTTGGTGCTGGTTTAACAGCCTCGGCCGGGTGGTGAGTACACACAGGTGAGAACAGGTTTGTTGTTTGAGACTCTCTTACTGACACCACTTTGGTACAAAGTTTGCAGATTGCTTGAGTAATGTCCCCCGGCTCACCTTTTGCATCTGGTTTAAAGCCAAAAAATGTCTAAATCGGCGACGTGACGTTTTTTTTGTTAACCAACTCCATATTAATTTGCAGAATGACGGACAAAGAGTCAAATTTCCGTTGCGTCATTTCCCGAGATAAGATGTAGACAAGCAGATAAATCAGTTGAAAAGTTATTTAAAACATTTACGATTTTTTAAATATATGAGCAAATAAGTAAACTATTGCCCCGCCCCCATACGATAGTATCGTGTATCTGCGATCTCACAGGCAGGCGATATGGCGATCTGAAATTGTATAGTATATTGTCAAACACTGGTTGATATCTTTGCAGGTAATAGATGTGGAAATCAAGTATCAGTGGTAGAAATGGAAAGAGAAGGGTCAGGTGGTGGTCCGGGAAAAAAAAAAGTATAAATTCAAGCATTTAAGAATTTCATTTCTGACAATGCCCACGCCAAGTGTGTAGCACTGATTTTAATATCGGACACGATGGACAAAAAAATGACATAACTCAGCACATTAAATTCCCCCGACACCCTGCAGGCTCAGGGGTCTCCTGGACCTGGAACATTTGGTACCCAAATGTTGGCAGGTATGAAGCCAGAGGCCCTGGAGTGGCTACTAGGTGTGGCTGGATTTGAACTCACAAACCTCGGATCCAATGTCCAAAGCCTTAAACACTAAGCTTTCACCTCCCCACTGGATTTTCAGTATGTCAGATATCAGTTTTGTACTTGTTTTTGATAAAAATATCTGGCGTACTGGAAATCCCTACGGCTTACTCATGTATAGATGAAAAACAAAAGAAAGACTTGATATTACAACCTATTGATTTTTTTTTTTTTTTGGTATATCACTGGGTCTTTTTTCATCATATGTACTGGTTGCACATAAACTATTTCGAGATTCTTGGTTCTTACAGTCTTACATAGTAGTATCATCCTCGAAAGCCGAGCAGAGGCAGGTACAGAGTGCTGCAATGCATCCTGGGATTAGCGACAAACGGTGCTACACTGAGAGACATCAAGCCATTCACACGTTTCAGTTCAGGATGGCTGCATGATGGGTGAGATTTTTATAAATGTGCTACACAAGAAAAGGGATGAGAAACAGAGTGAGAGTGAAAGAGAGAAAGACAGCGAGATGAACAACATACAATAGGAAGAGAAGGTTAAACTGAAGCCAACATGCCCGTTCAATCTACAGGGGATTGTAGTTCTACAGTATTGCTTTATATTGTCATAGTTCTATTTTCGTATCTGATTGGTCGGAAGATCACAGGCTAAAATCACTATGACAAAGTCCGAATACGGTTTCCATGTCATGTGATATTTGCTCACTTGTCTCCAATTGACAATGATTAGATTGTGTGTATACAGAAGTTCTGACCCATCGAGTATTAACAGCATGAACTTTTTTAGCGGTTTGAGCTACAGGAGCTCGTCTGTTGGATCGGACCACACGGAGCAGCCTTCGCTCCCCACATGCATCAATGAGCCTCGGCCGCCCACGACCCTGTGGCCGGTTCACCACTTTTCCTTCCTTGGAGCACTTTTGATAGATACTGACCACTGCAGACCAGGAACATCTCACAAGAGCTGCAGTTTTGAAGATATTCTGACCCAGACGTCTAGTCACAATTTGTTCCTCACTCAAATGTTTACGCTTGCCCATTTTTTCTGGTTCTAACATCAACTTTGAGGACAAAATGTTCATTTGCTGCCTAATAAATAAATCCACCCACTAACAGGTGCCATGATGAAGAGATCATCAGTGTTTTTCACTTCACCACTCATAATGTTTATAATTTCATAATGTAATTCCTGATCGCTGTATAATCAACTTTTTCGAATTTTGCACATGAATTCGATTGATCTGCTCTTGCATCCGCTCCCACCTTCTTACATGACACTACCCTTTCCTTTCCAGTAATAGCAAGTGCTCATGGACTCGTGTAGCGAATGTTTTCCACATAATCTAAAACCTGTGAAAAAGCAAAAACGACTGCACCTGCGTCGAATTAAACTTGAAATGATGGCAAAGTCAAAAACAAGCAAAGGGTCAAGAGATCGGCAATAAGACTCGGGGCAAAAAACAGAATATAAAAACCAGATCAGTGTTCAGATAAACATGCACGATAAACAAGGCTTTTTAAGACCATACTTGGCGGCATGTAAGCGTTTGGTGTTCTTATTTATAGTAGAGCGGAAATTCAGTCCAGGTCAGTTTAATCACTATTCAAGGCTCTAGCATGTCACAGTAGGTATTTCTCAAGCAGCTCTCAATTTCCCAATGTTGTAAATCAGTATATCATGTGCACAAGTTCAGGCACTGGCTCATTCCAAAGTGGGACATTGAGCGGAATGTAGTGAACATGGATGCACTGGTTTTTGCAGAGCTTTCTGGGGGGTTTTCTCAGTGAAGCACCAGAAGGATTTTGTAATCAAAATCCTTCTAGTGCTTTAGCGAAAAGTATTTTGATTGAACGGCTGATTGCTGATCAATACCCTGATTACTGAGCTATGAGGATTACTGTGACGTGCCCAATGAGTGTATAGGCTGAGAGATGTAGTTGTTGGCGGCTATGTTTTGCAGGCTCCAGTGTTGTTCGGAAAATTATCCTGATTTCTGTCGACAGATAAAACCAAAAGAATCGTAAGTTTGATGACATTCTCATAGAAGCTGTTAATGGAAGGAGAAAATGCAAAGAGTTTCATTGAGTTCCTACACTCTTCTTGAAAGATGTTCACTAGATTTTGGATGTGTGATTGTGTAGATTTGTGTTTATTCAGACACAAGAGGGTTAGTAAAATCAGGTACCCAAGAAATCTTGGGTGCAGACAACGTTCACATTCATCCCAAAGGTGTTTAATAAGATAGAGGTCAGAGATCTATGCTGGAACATAGAGGTCAGAGATTGTCATGCTGGAACAGGTTTGGGTCTCCCAGTTCAAGTGAAGGGAAAATTTTATGCTACTGCATCCAAAGACCCCCCCTATGCAATTGTGTGCCTTTGCGAGAACCACATATGGCTGAAAAAGTCACTAATCCCAATACTTTTGTCCATGTAGTGTACGTAAAAACAAGGAACAATATGAAAATAATCTACGCAGAAACAATGACATACATGAACTACTCAAGTGAGGCAAACTGTGAGATGTAGATCAGTGAGCATTTAACAAACTATGCACAAGCAATCACGTGACAAGGTGTGGTGAGGTGCAATGGCTGATAGGAAGTGTAGCCTCGTTATAATCCAGAATAATGAAGCTAATGTATGTCCAAACAATGTGTATTTGCAACTCAGCTTGGGTATGACATCGTAAGTGCAGTGTGCGGCTGTGAATTGCTTATTTGCTCAAGAAACACTGTGTGTAAATGTGGCATTCGAGGCAGTGTGTGGTCATTGGTGTGTTATGCGAGACGGAGGAGTAAGAAGGGAAAAGGCCTGAGTCAAACACAATGTCCGGTTAAGTGCACAGAAAAAAAAATGATCAACAAGACTGTGTGTGAGAGTGACCCTCCAGTCGCCCTTGTCCATGTGTAGACGGAGGAGAAGGAGGCGGTGGCGGAGGAGGAGGAGGAGGAAGGAAAAGCAAATCGATCGAGCTCAAGGAAGAAGCAGCCAAGGCACAGCTGACCTCCAGTGCTGCTCCACATAGCTGACACAATGATAAACACAACCATGTGTCGTTTTACATTCAGAACAGAGAGACACACAACGCAGACAGGGTGAATAAGCTTCCTTTCTCGCTTTGGAAATTCATTTCATATATAAATACATATATAGTAACACAGACGCTAAGCTACACTACAAGCCTGGTCCTAGCAGGAACTAGCATATTACTCACATAGCGATGGGAAGACTATTGCTTAAACAAAAAAAAATGCTACATTGCCTCATGAATACTAATTCTGCACATGCAATATTTATGCATAAATACAGAACAAAGCAGGAGGGTGTCAATACTATTTTGAGTTTATGTATAATGGGCAAAGAAATCCTAAAGGTGTTTAGTAGATACCTGCACGCTGTTTCTAGCCTTTTTGGCACCATAGGAGAGATTCTGATCTCCACTTTTGGGCCTTGAGCAAGACACTTCACCTGATCTGCTCCAAGGGTGCCATAAGATGGTTGACCATGTGCTCTGACCCAAGCTTCGTGACAAGCTAAAATAGGTGAAATGATGGGGAAGTTATAGATCAATGGTTGAGGCTCTGGGTTACTGGGAAGAACAGGGGTTTGAGCCAAAGCACTACCAAGCTTGCACTGTTGGGAAGGGCTTAAACCCTCTCAGCTCCAGGGGCTTTATCATAGCTGAGATTTCGCTCTGACTCTCTGAAATGCAAAAGAGAGAATTTCACTGTGCTGTAATGTATATGTGACAAGTACACCTTATTACCAAACACCTGGAAATTGTATACCTGCCATGTATACATATATAATATACATATACTTTATGCCATTTAGCAGATGTCCTTACCCAAAGCACCTTACAATAATCTTATTTATAAAACTGTTTTGCTGAAGGACCCAGGATCCTTGGTCCCCAAATACATTGGCAAACACCTTTGTCTATACTACTCCACTAGACCTATAGTTCAGGTCTTCTGATATACTGTAGCTTGTTCTAAGAGAGTTCTCCAAGTTAAAACAAAGACAATCATGCTTTTCCTGTGGTAGGTTTAAATACATTGGAGTTTCCATGTACGGAAATGTGCTCCAGATCATACATGAAGATATGTTTTTACATTTTAGCTTTAAATGGAGGAAATCACTTATTGTCTAATGTATAACTATACATACTGTTATTACACTGTTATTTTAACTGAATTTGACTTGGTTATAGCTAAAGCATTTTTACTTAAATTCTTTTTTTTTTTTTTTATTGTGCTCTATAAATCAAGATCAAGATTGACACCTAAAAAGCCCAAATCTTGATGGTATCTATGTGTGTCTGTGATTTTACTGTAAAACAAAAAGTTCAACTCGCTTATGCGAGTGCTAAATAAATGTTTTTTCTAATTGTGTCTCACTGTGGCAGTAGAGACCCAAGAGCCAGACACTTCATAGTGTTGAGTGCTACTAGTCATAAATCTTAAGCTTGAGAAACGACCCTGAAGTGTGTATATAGATGGTGTGTATACAGGTGGGAGTATATCTGTGTCAATATGTGTGTGTGTGCGTAGCTCAAAGCAAAAGAATGAGTTATAACATCATCAGTCAAGGTTTGTCTACCAAAAGACCTTGTCACTAAGGCCAACCCAGTTCCAGTGGAACTCAAGCATTGATATTACAGCAATATACACTATGTATGAGCTTGTATGTGAGAAAGAAACTCGATTCATTGAGCAAAAGCAGGATTTGATAGTTGGCCCGTGTTTTAGGTGCGTGCTGTGTGTATTTCGAACTGAAATACTATCGACCGCATCTCTCTCTATTTATAGACACTGGTAAAATCAATATCAGCAAGCGGTGGTTTCAGAGCGACCCCGATCACTGTAATAAGGCCGCGAGGGACTCATTGCGCTGGCGTCCTTCACACTTCTATAGCAAATCAGTCATTACGGGATCTCGTGGCCTGGTGCGCTATCTGAACGCGACCTCGTCGTTTCACCCCGGGCCTAATTACTAACAGCTTGCGTATAAATACAGCATGTCCTTGCTGTCATGGAGATCTGATTGGTGCGACAGTCTGACACATTTTGCACTCGCACCTCCTTATCCGCTACATTCACATCAATTTCTCTTCCTTCTTTCCCTCTCTGACTCTCTTTCTCTTTTCTCCACACTAAAAAAATAAACTGTTATTATTCTGGCCTAAGAAGCCCATGCCAAGCCACCCACTCATAGCATGCAGGGGAGAAAAAAAAAACAGTCGGCATTCGCTTGAATTCACTCGTCAGCGTTTAGGCACATCTCCTGTCGCTGGTTTAGTAGAGATCTCCATTTATCTGTATCATCACATAGTCTCTAGACACTGGCTAAAAAGATTTTGTTTTTAGATAATATTACTATATATATATATATATATATATATATATATATATATATATATATATATATATATATATATATATATATATATACACATATGACCTTTGGCACAGCTGGTACCTTGGTGTAATGATGTTGGTTAAAGTGTTGAAAAATACCTTATACTCCATGAAGCTGTTTTATTTACCTGGTAAAAAAAAAAAGGAAAAAATAAGATTTTCCCAGCTATTAAATTTTATTAGCTGACCAGTAAAAAGGTCGTCCCCTAATTAGCTGTTTTTAGGTTGGTTTAATTGTGCAGCCAAGATCAAGTCAAATGACATGTCAACACAAGCGATACACCGACTCCAGCTTAACTGCTGTTTATGCTACACTGTTATACAAGGAGGTATCAAAAATTTGAAAAACTAATGGTGCTAACTGGTGCTATTTTGACCACGTGCATTACCACGTCTGCGCTTTCATCATGGGGGCTGGGGCTTGAACCCCCAGCATTCCAATAAGTAACTCAGAGCTTTAGCTACTGAGCTTCCCTATGTTAAAGTTACACACGCAAAAAAACTAATTAGTAATCAATTTGAATTGCCTATGTAGTAGGACGTAAATATAGTGATGTGTAACCTTTGACTCTAATCACACTCTTCGGCACAGAAACAGAATTTAATTTGAATTTAATTTAGCATTAAAGGGCAACAACAATAATAATAATATAAGGGATTCCTTTAGAAATGCAAAATTACATTTTAAAAAAAGAAAGAAAGGAAAAAAGGCAAAGGACTGCAGAACTAGCTCCGTCAACTCAGAAATATTTTCAGACTAACAAAGTACATTGTGGCTGTTTTCCTTACCATCTGCCCATCTGTTTTCTAGTCCACGCCCACACAGCAACGACTAATGAACGTATTATTAGACGAGTCGAAGCGACACCTTATCAAGAGTCAATAAAGAACGCTGCTTGCATTCAACTGTCACATTAGTATCCAATTGCTCCAAAAAAAAAAAAATTTCAACCCTGCCCTGCTACTGCACTTTAACAGTGTTTGTCCCACAGAGATTCCTGTAGCCATCTCCTTTTTTTTTTTATTTTGCTCAACTCGGTGAACCCTGCTTGCTGCACAGGTTTTAAAGAAAGAAATCATAAAGGTGTGGAACAATATGTATGCAAATGACGCCTTCTGGATGCTCCAGCAGGGAATACACAAACACACCCTTTATGATTTATGGAAATTCATC
>NC_139587.1:3588857-3656357 GCF_946808225.1 Silurus aristotelis | reverse complement strand
ATGAAAATACTAACATATGAAAGTTTATAAATTAATCTTCGCTTTGAGACTAATATAATATTATTACCTAACTATAATTTATTGGACTTTTACTGGAACCTTGTCATTTAACCCGATGTTGGAGCTTGTAGTCTGTAATTATTTGCAATTCATGTTACATTTAGTACGCTTAAAACTGTATAATTTTAAGGTTATATCCTAATAGTCTGGGAAGCTACACAGCAATAAAAAAAACCCAGCCACAATTCAGTCAATTTTTCATGAAAAAAGCATAAAACAATCAAAAAAATACAATAATTTAATGAAAAGTTACGTTATTGGTACCAATAAAAATATAAATGTATGATGATTGGTGTGACCCTAACCTTAAAATCCACAGTCCTACTAGTTCACAGCTTAACTAATAATTTCAAGTTAAATTTGATTTAAAGTTTCAAACCCATAGGTTTAATCACCAATCATCCGAGATCACTTTAGATTTTTTTATATCTCTTGAATACCTTTTGGATGTGCTAAGTGAAGTATGTGAATGTGAATGTGTAAGATAATGTGGTTGCGCATTTAAATAAATTAAACATTTATGCCACTATTAAAATTGAAATTCAGTGTACAGGATCTGGGGAACATATTAAAACATTGCTAATAGGATAATTTCCATAAAATGCTGTCAGAGGAAGATAGAAGTGCGAGCCCTGGCTCACAACTGCATTCTGATCCGGAAGGAAGGGAAACCTGACTGTACCCGCTGCACGCAGAACTGAATTCCCAAAGCTTACTGAATGAAAACTGCTTTTTCATGTGCTCATCTTTTTTAAAAGATTGTTAAACTTGGATCACGGCATGTAATCGGCCGTCTTGTGTATGAAAGGTATATTTATAATTATTAAATAAAATACTTGCAATGTATTTTATTGTGAATAAAGTATTGTGCATAATGGTTGTGTTCAGTCAGGAAATAAAGGTGTGATGAGACTTGCACAGGTGACACATACTGATGGATACAAAGCCCACACCTCCTTCACTGGGACTGATGGATACAAAGCCCACACCTCCTTCACTGGGACTGATGGATACAAAGCCCACACCTCCTTCACTGGGACTGATGGATACAAATCCCACACCTCCTTCACTGGGACTGATGGATACAAAGCCCACACCTCCTTCACTAGGACTGATGAGTACAAAGCCCACACCTCCTTCACTGGGACTGATGGATACAAAACCCACACCTCCTTCACTGGGACTGATGGATACAAAACCCACACCTCCTTCACTGAGACTGATGGATACAAAACCCACACCTCCTTCACTGGGACTGATGGATACAAAGCCCACACCTCCTTCACTGGGACTGATGAATACAAAGCCCACACCTCCTTCACTGGGACTGATGAATACAAAGCCCACACCTCCTTCACTGAGACTGATGGATACAAAGCCCACACCTCCTTCACTGGGACTGATGGATACAAAACCCACACCTCCTTCACTGAGACTGATGGATACAAAACCCACACCTCCTTCACTGGGACTGATGGATACAAAACCCACACCTCCTTCACTGGGACTGATGGATACAAAGCCCACACCTCCTTCACTGGGACTGATGGATACAAAACCCACACCTCCTTCACTGGGACTGATGGATACAAAACCCACACCTCCTTCACTGGGACTAATGGATACAAAGCCCACACCTCCTTCACTGGGACTGATGAATACAAAGCCCACACCTCCTTCACTGGGACTGATGGATACAAAGCCCACACCTCCTTCACTGGGACTGATGGATACAAAGCCCATACCTCCTTCACTGGGACTGATGGATACAAAACCCACACCTCCTTCACTGAGACTGATGGATACAAAACCCACACCTCCTTCACTGGGACTGATGGATACAAAACCCACACCTCCTTCACTGGGACTGATGGATACAAAACCCACACCTCCTTCACTGGGACTGATTGATACAAAACCCACACCTCCTTCACTGGGACTGATGGATACAAAGCCCACACCTCCCTCACTGGGACTGATGGATACAAAGCCCACACCTCCTTCACTGGGACTGATGGATACAAAGCCCACACCTCCTTCACTGGGACTGATGGATACAAAGCCCACACCTCCCTCACTGAGTCTGACTTATTTAAAATCTACACCTCCACAAGCCCCACCTTTTGTAAACTGAGACTGGCTGATGCAAAGGCTCACCCCCTTTAACCCACACCTTTGCTAAGACTGACTCAAATGCCACACCTTGTTAAACCACACCTCCTTAAGCCACACCCCTTTCACTGAAATAAAATTCACTGAGCTTGATTTACAGAAATGCCACATCTCCTTTACTCAGATTGGCTATTGTAATAAGCCACACCCCTTCCTTGGCACTGACTGACACAAAGGCCACATCGGAGCCTAATAAACTGAACTGACTGAAGTCACTGAATGGATTTACTCAGTAAATCACACAGGCAATATCTCCTTCGTGGAACATTCTTATATTAAAAACAAGTCAACCATTATTTCTTATCATTGATTAGATATTGATCAGAAATGTATAATGTATAAGACAGACACTGCTATTCAGTTTGTAAGCGGAGCCTTAATTACGTTTTGTCAGTTTGTGTCTTCATCGTGGCTCACCTCATCACAATCTTCCTAACACCAGTTTACAACAGATATTGGATTCCTCCATCTTAAGCCTCTATTTTGGATGTAATCGCACTAGGGCTGTCATACAATACCCTCTTGTCCATCTCCCCAAAGACACAAGGGTAATGAAAAGCTGTGAACTCCTTTTGAAAAAGAAATATGCCCAGATTGGAGCAGCAAACATCTGCACAGAGCAGGAGCAACAACGATTTCACTTTAACCATATAAATATTTCAGGACCATCAGAATAAACAGCGTGTTCATTTAAATAAATGTACAAAAGATTTAAAAAGTTGATACTTCCCCTGGTTAAACGGCAGGAAATTATAAATCATATCACAGAAAATACAACCCAGACTGGTGTGTACTATCTGATGATCACCATGAGCTGGATGACTGATTTACTCTGAACATGACCATTCTACAAAACATTGTATTTTAGTTTTTTTCTTTGATATATTTTCATTTGGTTTTCAACTGCATTGTAAAGGACATACGTTTGGAATTAAAGGTTAAAATGGTCTGGTTTTCATTTAAAAGTAAGAAAGTAGGCATACAATAAGTTACAGTACGAGGTGGCATCAAAAAGTTTCAGGAATAGTTTTGATACCTGCCTACAGATGGCAGCACAAGGCTGCACGCAGAGTCACAGGAAGCACCAACCTTCATAAGTCAGTGTGGTAAAGGACATTGTCATGTGTACAGCAGGAGCTGTGTTTCCACGTCTGCAAATTTCATCATGGACAGGAAGTTAGAATAAAGAGCAAACGTGCTATTATTCATGTAACTGGCGAATCTGCCACAGAGACTTTTGAGTTTAGAGCGATGCTGCGATGAGTAGTTCGAGGTATTTTAGATGGCATACAAGCTTCAAGAGAAGAAGAACAACACTGAACGACATTGATAGAACAGGAAACAGGACGAGTTTAACCCCTGAAAATGTTGAAACCATTCAGCAACCTGTGCATGAAGATCATCAGAGAATAATCCACAACACTGCTGCTGTTGTCAGTGTGTTATACAGAACAGTCCAGGCAATCCTTATGTGTAAGTTGAACAAGTGCGTGTTGCTGCCATGTTCATTCCCAGGCTGCTGGTCCAGGAGCAGAAGGAACACACAGGTGTCTTTGAGGGAGGACATCCGGTGAAAGCAACCACGAAACCTTTTTGATACAACCGCGTTCAAGAAAGGAAGGAACTAGACGGGTAGAAGTGGGGATGGAAGGAAGGAAAAAAGAATATAATAG
The DNA here is from genome assembly GCF_946808225.1 of Silurus aristotelis. Classification (NCBI taxonomy): domain Eukaryota; kingdom Metazoa; phylum Chordata; class Actinopteri; order Siluriformes; family Siluridae; genus Silurus; species Silurus aristotelis. The sequence goes on along the minus strand of NC_139587.1, from coordinate 3,652,452 downwards.
GATATAGTACAAAAAAAGTAGATGCCTTCGTGTGTGTGTGTGTGTGTGTGTGTGTGTGTGTGTGTGTGTGTGTGTGTGTGTGTATGTGAGTGTGTTTGTTTGTTTAATATTCTCATCAGCAAATAAGTGGTCAGTTTTTGTTGGTTGAAATTAACTGTGTTGAGGTTCATTTATTATTAATTGGCTCTGGCAGACGTCCCTGAAAGAAGCTCTTCTGCTTCAGAATTCATGACAGAAAAGATTCTGAATCAAAGTGCAGCTAAGGTTTAGAAAAAACTCTTTTGTGTCTCCCTCAAAGTGTGACTGTGATCTTGATTGTAATGACATTATGCTTTTATTGGCAACACAAAAAATAAATAAAATAATAATAATAAAAAGAAAAAAACCCTCAAGAATATTTTAGCCTCATAGGTTTTTTGAAGACTTGGCAGTGCTTCCCAGGAGATGTTTCACTCGCAAGTCACAGCCTCAACCGTTTCCATGAATAATTATAATTTTAACATTTAGCTTCTGCTTTTTGTCACGGCCACTGCCCTACTGCACAAAAGAAAGGAGGTAAGAAGAAGTTATTAGAATATGGAAGAAAGAAAGAAAGAAAGAAAGAAAGAAAGAAAGAAAGAAAGAAAGAAAGAAAGAAAGAAAGAAAGAAAGAAAGAAAGAAAGAAAGAAAGAAAGAAAGAAAGAAAGAAAGAAAGAAAGAAAATATGGTAGCATAAAGGAAGGAAGGAAGGAAGGAAGGAAGGAAGGAAGGAAGGAAGGAAGGAAGGAAGGAAGGAAGGAAGGAAGGAATACAATAGGATATAGTTCGAACAAGAAAGAAAGAAAGAAAGAAAGAAAGAAAGAAAGAAAGAAAGAAAGAAAGAAAGAAAGAAAGAAAGAAAGAAAGAAAGAAAGAAAGAAAGAAAGAAAGACGAGGCGCATAAAATAATCTATCGAAAAGGAGGTAGGGTAGGAAGGAAGAAAGAATGGAAGGAAGGAAGGAAGGAAGGAAGGAAGGAAGGAAGGAAGGAAGGAAGGAAGGAAGGAAGGAAAATAAACAAAAAAGGATATAGTACAAACAAGAAAAAGAAAGAAAGAAAGAAAGAAAGAAAGAAAGAAAGAAAGAAAGAAAGAAAGAAAGAAAGAAAGAAAGAAAGAAAGAAAGAAATATGGTAGCATAAAGTAAGGAAGGAAGGAAGGAAGGAAGGAAGGAAGGAAGGAAGGAAGGAAGGAAGGAAGGAAGGATGGAAATTTTTTTTAAATAATATAAATTATACAGCTAAGTGTTATACAGCTAATACAGCTTAGCTAAGCTAAGTATCATTATTCAGAGACAGAAGAGTATGCTGTAAGCTGTATTTTTCATGACTCATGGCTTGGCAGGATGCGAAGCCAAACGCAGCAGTGTGGTGTCCAGGCTCAAAGTCACCAGGCAGAGGTTTGGGATGCAGCCAGCACAGCCGGGGCAAAGCACTACAGGGGCACTGAGCGCTGCCAAATGAGACGCCGAGTCCTGAAAAACTCAAGTAGTGAAACTTGTTTAGAAAACACCACCCACATATTTTACCATGGCTCTTTGGAACAAACATATTATAATGGACACTACAGGACTTTTAACAATACAACTTTTTTATCCAAACGAGACTTATATATATAAATATATATATAAATAAGCACACTTAAAAATTTAGAGGAACTTCTAGATCTTAAAAATTTTGAGGAACAAGGGTGAAGGTTATTATAACAGCAAATGGGGCTAAATGTGGAATTTTATGTTCAAAAAAGCACATATGAATCTTATGGTCAGGTGTCCACAAACGTTTGTCCATATATATATATATATATATATATATATATATATATAGTGTATTACATTGTGTTATTGTGTTAATTCAATGGTGTATTGCATAATATCTACCTATTATGCTAAGTTGCTGTAAAGCTCTTCAAAACTAAAATCACTCACTCTCCTTTTGTGTACAGAGCTAAAGAAGCGCAAGACCAATTTCGTGAACCTTGACATTTGGAATGATCTGTAAAATAAAAATACAATGAATAAATAAACAGCCATGAAAATTGTATTTTACCCCCTAATGATAACAAATGTTTATTACGGTGAAACGAGGACTGCTGTGACCCTCGTAACCTGTCCAAAAGCTGAACGGAAAAGAACAACCAAACTTCCCCTGGGGGAACGCGGAACCTGACGCTCGTGTTAGAGAAAACAGATCACGATGCAATAATGTATAGTTAATATTTTCAAACAGTGTGTGGTCTCCTTCCCGGGTGTAGCTGTGTGACCCTGAAGCAGAATACAGGACTGAAACGAGAGAATCTACTCAACATGACTCGAGAAAATCTGTCGTGATGACAACTCGTGGTGAACAAATCGAACGGTCCTGAAGGACTCGCTCTGAGAGCTTGCACATGTAGCCTGCTTTTCTGCTTTGACATTGCTTAGCCTTGTCCTTTTTTTTTTACTGTCATGACTGTGAATATACCAAGCCCATCCTTCAATATATCTAACATAAGAACGCTCGAGCAAAGCGTTCGGAAAACATGACCGCTAAAGCCAGACGACTGTGACTGCAATACTGCTTATTGTACAGTTCTATAAACAAGGAATGAATAAACACTATAATACACACTTCACAATTTTTATCACGCTTACCATCCTCATATGAAAGTGCTATCTACCATCTTCTGCATACATGAGCTCACAAATGCCCTCACTTGACTAGTGTCACTATTCTTACTATACTTCCCATACAGAAAACAAGACTAATTTTGCTCTCTTGGACATCAAGCTGAAGATTTAACCTTACGATCCCCTGGCAACAGACCGAGTGTTGTTGCAGAAATTAAACAAAATTATAATAAAATTCAAGGTGAGCTATTATGCAAACAGGACTATGCACTCTAGACACAACAACATGCACAAATAAAATAGATGTTTTGTCTAGACCTAATTAGCCACGACTGGTGGGGTGCTATCTGACCTAAAGCCTGATGCGGACTTTGTGAAGAAAAAGAAGTGGAGGGAAAAAAGAAATCAATTTGACCTCATTCAATTAGCTGTGCCCCAAAGAAAAGGAGATCAGCTTCCTGAAATTACTACAGATCATCGTTTAGTTGGCGAGCCGTGTGTTTTTTTTTTTTGTTTTTTTTTTTACTATTAGTCCACTCTTGACTCTGCTATAATGAAATGCATGTATTGTATGTGGAATGTATCTCATAGACTGTCCATCATAATCTGATAGCATACAAGATGATCAGACTTTCTTATAAAACGTATATCTCTGATAAATTCAGAATAAAATGATTATTTTAAAATGCATCTAAGAGAAATTATACACGTTTACATCTCACGTATGTTGAGGGAGACGGTGTCTTCTAAATGAAAAACAACGGAATTATGTAATGGGTCAGGTGATGAAACGGCAAAACTGGAAACATGATGAAAACTGGAAAAAGAGGAAAAAAAGCAAAGTAAGAAAATCAAATCAACTGAACATGTTATTTTTTCATTTTATTTTAAATCAAATCTCTAGAATTTGACTCTACACTAGGCGTTGTGCATCAAGACATCAATGCTTATTTCCAGCTGAAATTACACATGAATAACCACATATACATCAACCACTAAAAAGTGTTCAACCTAGCATCTGGTTATTAACTGGAAACAGCTAATAACAACTGGAAACACGTACACCAGTCTGAGTCTTAATCACGTGCTCGCTCTATCTCTCTCTTTCTCTCTCCAGAGTCAGTTAACCATCTAAAATCAATTGAAATGCTTTTACATTCACTCGCAACAGTGCCCCAGCATGAATCCTGTAATAATGATACCGTTTCGGTGGCAGGATGTAACGCACTCGCGATTTTACACCACATTTTAAAGACGTTGCTTAACAATTACTGGTTCAAAAACGCTTTCCCTGTCACCTTTTATATTGTCTAGAGCATATTCAAGTTACACCCTCAGAACATATTTGCAGTTTGATCTTAGAAAGTTTTCTGGTTGCCAGCAGCAATGGAGAACGTTTATATGAAATGTCTTAATAAATTCTGATAGGCTCGAGGTGTCAGATGGGAATTCGATTACCTCGGAAAGCATCTCTGATTAAGGGCATGACAACATCTACTAATACAGCCATGTTGTGCATTGCTGTAGAGTCAATCTTTAATGAGAAACATGTCATATGTATCAGTCAAGTAATTAATCGTATGGATGCAGATCAAGAAAATGTGCAGGATTTATCATTCCGGGCCGGGCCTTGGTGGATCCGGAGATTCGATAATCCTGGGAATGCTGCATGAGCTGGGAAAACATCTATTACAAGCCAAAATTCATATACACTGTATGGATAAAAGTTTGTGGACACCTGAGAATAAGATTGGTATGTGTATGGTATTGGTATTGGTATGTCTATATAGTGTAGGCCTGTTCACCTAGGGACTTCTAAGTAACATATAAAAAAACTTTTAAAAAAGTTAATAGAAAAACAAGAAGACAAAATATTGGTCAAATGCCCAAATTCACGTTTACAATCCACGTTTTTATTTTCTTTCTTATTTCCAAGACACATCCTTTAACAAAAAACATTCAACAACAACGAGAGCAACAACATTCCAGCAACCATTTTAGTATCTTCTCAAGGGACAAAACTATAGAATTGAAACTTGGATATATTTTTGAGTAGTCAATGTGCAGTTCGTATAACAGTACAGATTTACTGTCCTCTAAAAACAACTCAACATTATTGTCTAAATAGCTGGCAACAAAAGTAAGTACACCCTAAGTGATAACAGCTGTATTATGGTGTAAACATGCAAAGCCACATGTCCTATTTATCATGTTTTTGTCTACTTGGCAGGACCATACAAATTTGTGTATCTTGTATTAGAGCAGTTAAAATTTGGCGCTTCGAGTCCAATTCTCTCATGCTGACCACTGGATGTTCAACATGGACCTCATGGTAAAGAGAATTAGAATTGTTGCTCCCCACAAAGATGGGCCAAGGCTATGAGAAGATCAGTAACACCCTAAAACTGAGTTTCATTACAGTGGCCAGGGTCATAGAGAGGTTTTCCAAGACCGGTTCCACTCAGAACAGACCTTGCAAAGGTCAATTAAAGAAGTTGAGTCCTCGTGCTGTGCGTCAGGTGCGGAAACTGGCTTCAAAAAACAGGTACATGAGTGCTACCAGCAACAAGTCAGTTTGCATGGCCGTCGTCCAAGAAGGAAGCCTCTTCTAAAGCTGGTTCACAAGAACTCTGCAAATGGTTTGCTGAACACAAGCTGTCCAAGAGCATAAAACCATGTTCTGTGGTCTGATGAGACTGAGATAAACTTGTTTGGCTCAAATGGTGTCCAGCATGTGTGCCGACACCCTGGTGAGAGGTAGCAAGAAAATTGTGTCTTGCCTACAGTCAAACATGGTGGTGGTAGCATCATGGTCTGGGGCTGCATGAGTGCTGCTGGTACTGGGGAGCTGCGGTTCATTGAGGAAAACGGATTTCAACATGTACTGTAACATTCTGAAGAAGAACATTATGCCCTCCCTGCAGAAATGGCGGTTTTCCAACATAATAACAAGCCCAAACACAATATCCAAACTTTTTTCCTCTTTTGTACTTCTGAATTCACAAAACATCTGATTGTGTGTACGCTGAGAGATTTTCAGGGTCAAATCTGACGGTAATGCGTTGAATCCAAAGGCAGTAATTACTAATTTCTAGTGTTTAACCCAAAAACTCCATCTAGAGAATCACCCTGCGATTTTCCCTCACTCTCCACGCTGAGTAATGATAGTGGTGTGGCTGTGAGAGTGATGGCTCAGAAATACGCTCGCAGGAAACAAGCATGCAGCACTGTGTTTCAGTTAAACACTAGTCATGGGAAGTAACAGAAGCTGCAGTTACCCTAAAACCAGCTGTGCAGATTCGGCTGATAACATTTATAATAATAGGTACAGATTATAAAAAAAAAAAAAAATTTAAATAAAAAAAAAAAAAAAATTAAAATAACAGCTCATAAGCCAATGGAAAATTTATAATTTCCATAAAAAATTTATATTTATTTAATGTTGACAAAAAAGGTTTCATTTTTTGTTTAATTATTTTCATCCAGCAGCATGTCAAAGTGTTTCATTTCTCATATATATCATTTTTACTTGTTAATCAATAACCATTTTCATCCACTCCTAGTTACAATAAATGTAATGGAATTATATGAATTATATGAATTGATATGAACTGATATGAACGATATGAATATGGAATTCCTCTTATTTTATTATTAATTCTTAAAAAAATTATAGCCTTTTTTTTTTTAATCCTTTGCACTTTTTTACTTCATTTTGTATCATTGAGCGGCCATGAAAATTATTTTGCTTCATGACATACTACGCTCTGAATTAAAAAAAAAATACAAAATACAAAATGCAGCATCTTCCATCCTAAAAATGTCTAAATCAGCTCCTGAACTTGAAGGTTCATAAACCATTCTATCAACCATCAAACACTTTTAAACGTATTAGTTGTAGGAAATGTGCAGCATACAGCATACATGTTTTCATGAATAACCGATAAATATAAAATTGTAAATCATAACATAGAATACAATTCGAGACTTTCGGATCGATTGGAATTGAGAAGGTAAAAATACTATTTAAAAAAAGATCCATAAATCACAAATTCCACACTTTCTTGGAAAACTTATTAGAGTAAAACAAACTGACTGAAACATGACCAGGAATCATGCAACATCTGTCAGGCTTTTATAGACTTCAATCAATTGATATTCCAGGTGTTAAAGGTAAAAACAGAGATAAATAGAAAGAACAGGGAAAATAAAAGAGGTTTGGTGAAGGAAATACTACAAGCAGCTGCTTCCTCTTCACTCTTCTTTTCATGTCCGCTGGGTTTCTCTCCTGTGAGACCGGGTGTGTTATTATTCAGTAATATACGGCCTCGTGGAACAGATGTTATGGAGTCAAGAAACCCTAAAAAAGGGACCACTGAAATGTTCTGCTTTGTAATCTGTTGCTGGTGTTTAATGCCTTATTTCGGTTCCATTCGCCCCGTAAGATGCTCCATAACGATTAAGTTTTAATGTAATTTTTTACCTTCCTGCTGAAAACACTGATCAAATATTGTTCATACAAACAAAATGTGTGTATAAAGCATAGACAGGGAAAGGCATAAATTTGACCCATAACCCTGTCGCTGGTTCACTACTGTTCTTTACATGGAGCACTTTTGATAGATACTGACAGATGCAGACTTGATAGATGCTCTGACCCAGTCATCACAATTTGGCTCTTGTCAAACTCGCTCAAATCCTTACACTTGCCCATTTTTCCTGCTTTTAACACATCAATGTCAAGGACAAAATGTTTAATTGCTGACTAATGAGGAAATACTAAAATGTTTGAGATACTATCTATCTATCTATCTATCTATCTATCTATCTATCTATCTATCTATCTATCTATCTATCTATCTATCTATCTATCTATCTATCTATCTATCTATCTATCTATCTATCTATCTATCTGACATTTTTACAGTCTTATATTGCCCATTGTTGCCTTGAATTCCTGTTCTCGATATGTTGTGGGCTCTGAGATGCTCTTCTGCTCACGGTGGCTGTAAACAGTAGTTCTTCTGACTAGCCTAGCCATTCTCCCCCTCTCCTTAACAAACTGTTCCTGCTTGCACAACTGCTTTTCACTGGATCGTTTCTTTTTTTTTTATTATTTCTCTGATTGTTTGATGGAAACTAGACTGTTGTGTGTGAAAAATCCCAGAAGATCAGCAGATTCTGAAATACCACACCAGCCCCGTCTGGCACCAACAATCATGCTAAAGATAATATTTTGTCCCAGTTCTGAAGCTTGATGAGTATTAATTGAAGCTCTCAAGCTTGTATCATGGGACCTTGATCTTTACTTGCACCCAAAAATATGTACTATATTACATTGACAAAAGTATTTTGAACAACTGTCTTTTCCACTGTTAGCACATAGTTAGAGGGACACAATTGTATTGAATGTTTTTGGATGTGGTAGTATGAAATTTTGCTCCATGAAGATATAATTTACATGGGTTGGAATTGAAGATCTTCTGCAACAGAGCTCTGACCTCAACCCTACTGACCACCTTTGGGATGAATGTGAATGCTGACTGCACCACAGGCCTCATCACTCACCTGCATTAGTACCTGATTTTACTAATAGCGGTGTGCCTGAATGAACACAAATCTCCACAAGCAAACACCAAAATCTAGTGGAACATCTTCCTGGAAGTGTGGAAGTTATTTAACAGCAAATGAGACCAAATATGTAAATAATAATATATAAATCTATGATAAATAATAAATATTATATATAAAAGTTTTACTTTTCATAAGAGAGCTAAGGAAAAACAGAAAGACAATAAGAACATTATTTTCATTAAATAAATATGTTTCCACTCAGAAAAAAATTTCAACTCAAAAACAATTTTCAGCTGCTTTTGTTTTGTGAGGACATTTGGTTGGTACCCACTAGTAAAATCTAAACCTCTTTTTATAACACTGGCACCAGTAAAAAATAAAATAAAGAGAAGTATATTTTAGGTACTCAATTAGCATGCTAGACAAGGTGTTGATGCACTCCGAAGGACTTAAAATATGCCCTGTTTTGTAGTAAGTTACTTTTAAAATGAAGGTCCAAATGGATTAACTTTCACTCTAAGGGTTCTTAGTGTGTTGCCAGACACATATTTCAGGTCTTGCCTCATAAACGCGCCTCCAGGGGGGATTTTCCATCCATTTCTCCCTTGGGAAGTTGATACTTTTGCTAGTTCCTAGGGTTTTAGAAAAAAATTTAATAATTGGATTATTATTTAAAGCCGGGTTCTAGCCGGTGTCATTAGGAAATATACATGTGCTTCTGTGTAAAAATAAATTTGTCTGGAAGGCTGTATGTATTTAGACATCACAGTGCTATTGAGATCTTGATTCTAATTGGTCAGGAGGTGTTGATTCATTCTTATTAAAAGTCTCTGACAAGAGTTCCATCTCCATAAGCATAAGCTTCTGGCCCAAGGTCTTATTCAGAGCTGGACTAGGCAAATTAGAGCCAGGAGTTTGCAACATCTTCCGGCAAACCAGATTCCGAATAGCCAGAACGGAAAACATAGTAGGAAGTTTTTTCAGTGAAGCATGGATCTATCTATCTATCTATCTATCTGTCTGTCTGTCTGTCTGTCTGTCTGTCTGTCTGTCTGTCTGTCTGTCTGTCTGTCTGTCTGTCTGTCTGTCTGTCTAGCTAGCTAGCTATTTTTTTAAAAAGCACAGTCAATACACTGACATTTTCAGAGCACAGTCAAAAACATGAAACCACAGAAGCAGACTGACAGGAGATTTTGACCTCTCATTGACCTTTATAAAATAGCAGGTCTCAGACCTCATTTTTATTTCCTTCTCTGCACCTTTTAAGTGTTGTTTTGTTTTTTATAAAACAGGGTGGCTTTGGTAGCCTCAGCACAGAAAGCCACTGATACGCCTGCCTTTTATACAGTCTTTTGGAGGAGTAGCTGTTCACTAGATCCAAGACAATTAGATATAAAATGATTCACAGCAATAGAGAAAGATTCTTTTGTACTCTAATACTTTTCTAGTGTAGTGTAGTATATATATATCACGGGGGCAGCAGTCTAAGCAGGCCCCTGCCTTCGACTGCTGCCCAATCCTCACAGCACGGTCCCTTACGGTCCCTCCTGCAGGTGGTGAGCCCACGGGAAGTGTATATATATATATATATATATATATATATATATATATATATATATATATATATATATATATATATATATATATATATATATATATATATCAATGGTGGGCCGTCAGGCTTTGCTGGCCTAAGCACTATCAGAAGCACTGACCTACATTTACAACCTAAATTCAAAGAATTTGTTCCATGAAATTTTATTAATTTATTCTCAACAGTTTATTCTCTTCATTTTGTAGCATTTCTCTTGGCTGTACTGCTTCCAGTACGTGTATGTGGATATTAGATTTTTTTTGTCCACTCAGAATTCAGCCTCTATGTGCTGCCATTTCAATCAAATCTGCCCAGGGCCTTCAGAATCAGTACTGCTGGCCGATGAAACTTAGAGAATACTATGAATGGGTCTGTTTCTTTAACCAATCAGATTTCATATTCGCCTCACAGGGAAGCTAGACATCGTGAGGAGGTCGGCCAACCCCAAAGCTAGCTAGTTTGTCTCAGCCCGGGAAAGGGTTTGTTCACAGAGTGATAGCAGGATTGATTTGTGATAGAGTATCTGCAAGAGTGAAAGGGAAAGTTTACCGGACTGTGGTGAGACTTGTGATGTTGTATGATTTAGAGACAGTGGCATTGACTAAAAGACAGGAGGTGGAGCTGGAGGTAGCAGAGCTGAAGATGTTAAGATCCCATTGGGAGTGACGACGATGGACAGGATTAGAAACAAGTTTATTGGAGGGACCACGAATGTAGTACGTTTTAGAGACAAGGTGAGAGAGGCGAGATTAAGATGGTTTGGACATGTGCAGAGAAAGAACATGGTATATCGGTAGGAGAATGCTAAGAATGGAGCCGCCAGGTAGGAGGAAAAGAGGAAGACCAAGGAGGAGGTTTATGGTGTGGTGAGGGAAGACCTGCAGGTAGTTGGTTAGAAAGAGGCAGATGTAGAGGACAGGGGGGTATAGAGATGGATGATCTGCTGTGGTGACCGCTAATGGGAGCACTCTTCTATGTAGTTCCACTAGGTTTTGGATTGTGCTTGTGGAGATTTCTGCTAGTTCACCCAGTACAAAATTGTGAATGAAGTCAGGCACTAATGTACCTGAGAATTTCAATTCCTTCCAAAGGTGTTCAATCAATTTGAGATCTGAGCTCTATAGTAGGCCACCCAAGACCTTCCACTCCAACCCTTATTTACATGGACCTGGCTTTGTGGACAAAGTCATCCTATACACATGTGTGTCTCCAACTTTATGGTAACAATTTGGGGGAAAAAAACACATATAGCTGGAAAGGTCAAGTGTCCCAATACTTATATTCTATACAAATGAAAATGACAGTGTTGGATTTGGTGCTTATTTATTTTGCTGTGTTAGCCGTCATCCATCCGAGAGGCACGGCATGAAAGAAAAGATGAGCCAATTATGATTAATAAGTCACTATTATCTGCAGCTCATGTGGGTGTTACGCACAAATCTCAAACATTTACAAATCTGGGCTGAGTGAATGTGACAATGACGTGTTACTACATACTCGGCTCACCGCCCACCACACTAGAGACCAAAATAATTGATCACAGAAAACAGATTTAAGAATTAGTAAGACAAGAGAACCATCCCATTTTATTCTGAGTAAAGCTGCACAATTTCACAATTAATTTTATTTGTCACACTGTACATTGATAGGAATAAAATCTCAAATAAATTAAACTATGAAATGCTTATCCAGAATATATAATAACTATATTATGTGTTATGTGATCAGAGTGTGATCAGTTGGTGTTATTAGAGTTTGAGTAATAAGTGAGATGTGGGTTTAATTAATGAGTGGAATCTGTGTTTGATTAATCAGTGTGATCTGCGTTTAATTAATCAGTGTGATCTGGGTTCAATTTATCTGTCTGATCTACGTAGATTTAATTGGTGTAATATGATCTTGGTTTAATTAATCAGTGTGATCCTGGTTTGATTAATCAGTGTGATCTTCGTTTGATTAATCAGTGTGAACCTGGTTTGATTAATCAATGTGATCTTGGTTTGATTAATCAATGTGATATTGGTTTGATTAATCAATGTGATATTGGTTTGATCAATCAATGTGATCTGGGTTCGAATAATCAGTGTGTTCTGGGTTAAATGTATCTGTCTGATCTGGGTTTAATTAATCGGTGTAATGTAATCTGGGTTTGACTAGTCTGTGTGATCCTGGGTTGAAAAATTGCTCTCATCTGGGTAAGATTCATCAGTGTGGTTTTGGTTTAGTTATTATATGTGATCTGGATTTGATCAATTGGTCTTATCTGGATTAGATAACATTTATTTTTGATCTGGGTTTAATTTATCAGTGTGATCCTTGTTTGATTTATCTGTGTGATTTGGGCTTGTACAGAAAATAAACACAAGCTACATCTCGGGATAACATTACTTTTGGTAGATGTCTTTAAAAAGCTCTGGGAAAATGGAGATGAGAAACATCCAGGTGACATCAGTAGCTCCAAATCTTGTTGTTGATCATTTTTCTATAACAGCATACTTCTAAATGCTAAACGATCACCATCACACAGTCATATGCACAAACCAAGCACGACATATGAAATCAGCAGGACTGCATCAGTAGGCAACAAGAAATATAAATTCTCAGAAAATGAACTAGTTGATGGAGGAAAACACCATGTGGCATGGTGAGCTTTAGGTCACATGACAATCTGGCCTTCAGAACAGCGACCATCATCCAATAGCCACGTCAAAGTTCAGATTATCCAAACAACACTAGTACTAGGTGTCAGTCGTACAGCTTTCCAGCCGTCTTTCTCCTGCCTCCTTCTCAGATCGTTCCTATGGAAACTCAGAGCCGTTCCCCTTCTCCTGGGCGTTTTCCTCCTTTATTGGCTGCACAGGAGTCTGGCGCTTGTGCTCAGAATAGACTTGATCTATCCCTCCTCACCAACCCTGAATTCACATGTACAACACAGATATACCCCTGGACTCACCAGAACATAACAGTAATGCTACTTAGCAATGTAGCATAGCACTCCACATGATAGCAAACAGATATAAATCAGAACTTAGCAAGGGGAAGGATGTGAGTAAATTTGCCTTTTGTATTTACATTACAGAACAGAGCTGATCTAGCATAGCGCTAAAACAGAGTAGCACAACCTCAGCTCAGTCACAAATAAAAGACTTAGTGATGCTGGAGTTGTTCTTGAGAGAATAATAAAGTTTTCTTATTATCAGTTATGAAAATGGCTTTACAGGAGACCTAGGTCTTAAAAACAAACATCTTGTACTGTGTGAAACCAAATAATATGATTTTAGTCATTAAAAGGCAGATGCAAAAAAATGTATAACACCCTGGCTAGTTTACTTGTACTTAGCAACACAGTATGTTTTTATGCTTTCAGCTGTCCAGCGTAGCAGCTAAAAGACCACTAATACTTCAGGCTAGCTTATTTTAAAAGGTATGCTAGTAATTACTGTAGTCTTGTTTTAAGTCTGGAATGCAATATGTTGTAGCTAGCCTTAGTTTTCTAGAAATTTCCAAAGCCAAAAAAAAAACTTCTCAGTTTTCATTTAGCATAGATCTTTCCTCAAATCGGAGTCACTGAATCATCAGTTCAACTCATAAAATGAGATTTTATTTGAATATATTGTAAAATGCTACATCACACTCAAAGACAAAGTTATCTAGCATGCCAACCGTGTGCTACGTTAGCTAGGTCCTTGTTGCGGATTAACTTAAATGACTGTTAATGTAAAGCGTGTTTAAACTCTCGGGGTTGTTTAGCTAAGGCAGAACTATTTTTCCTGTCACTCCACCACATTATTTATTAAGCAACTGGAATCATACAAATATATTACAGAACCCAGCCCTAACACCAGGAGTGTTAGCATGAAACGTGCCATTTCTCACTTACTCAGCACTATTTGGCTCTCCTTCTATTATACAGTGAAGTTTTACCCTTCAAAACCTCCCCTGAATTTTGATAACCATCTTTTATATTTTAATGACTTCAGACTTCAGATTATTTTTCAAGGCTTTCCTCAGAGTCCTGGAGGAATGCTACATGTTTTTCACCTTTACCAACGCTTTCACACTTCCAGGTACGAGACTTAGCTCCTGTTTTCTCAGGTTTGGAGGCAAACATGAATCATATTGAAGATGCAGTGCAAAAATGAAAATATGTTTTAGCTAATGAAAAAAAACCCCACAGAGAATAGCTATGGTGAAGTCTTAACATAAATAAATATATACATGCACACACAGTACTGTGCAAAAAAAGTCTTCTAAAAAAAGGCCGCCAACTGCTTTGTTGTTGAGTGGCAGATGCAAAAGTGTCCTAGCTGATGCCCAATTCTGGGATCTTTGGCATTTTAAATGAAATGATGTGATGCTTAAGCATATTTACACACGCCTGGTGTAATAGACCTTTTTTACAGCAATTGTTCTGACATAAGTAGTAGAACAAATACAGGTGTTAGCGATGACATTAATTATGGTTCCAGTTAAGTTTTACGAGAGCCAGGTTCCTGCTATCGCACAAGCGTGAGGGGAAGTCACAGTAAATTCTTGAAACTTTAGCCTAAAGAAACAGTTTTTCTGTATACACACACACACACACACACCCACACACACAGACAGACAGACACACACACACACACACACACACACACACACACACACACACACACACACACACACACTCATTTTGGGCCATCAGTCCAGCTTCTGACATGTTGGCAGTTAGGAGGAAACCAGAAAGGAAACTAATGTTTACAGGCAGAGCAAATAAAACCTGACCCAGCTAGAGATCAAACCAGGTAAGCTACCACCTGAGGCACAATTTATTTAATTGTTTATTTATTTCTGCATCATATTTCGTGTAGTAGTTATTTATTTAGCCGTGCATTTTAATGTTTGTTTTTCAATTTATAAGTATTTTTATTTATTTTTATTGAAATGTTTTTGTATGCATATATGCATTTGCGTTTGCATTTTTATTAGTTTGTTTTTAATGTTTTTTTTTTATTTATTTACTTACTTGTGTTTTTGAATGTAATTATTTATTTGCACATACTTTATTTATTTATTTATTTATTTATTTATTAGGGGGGACAAATACAAATCTGTCAATTTCAAGGATGAAATAAGTAAAAGGTCTAAATAATCTCACAACTAATGTATTTTATCATATTAAATATAAGAAAAATTTATCTAATGTTCGTTAATTCAAAGATGTTATGATATATGCGGCTATTTCAGAGCTCACTAAAGCAAATATGCCTTAAAAATTCTGCTCAGTAATTCTCAGTAATTTCTTCTACTTTGTGTCTTTGTATGCTCTTCTCTATTACAGACACCTACAGACTCTGCACAGTATCAGCTTCTTAATTATAAGACAGGACCTTCCAGATCCCAGTGTGAAAGCTTTGGATGAATGATAAATGCCCGGGCGTGTGAGGAAGGCAGAATTCGTTTGAACAACTTCAGCACATCCTGTCTTCTTATCTAATAAATCTAACCCCTCCCTATCGTTTTGAAAGCCTCTGATTACTTTATCATGTTGCAGCATGCTTCTTGTTCTGCCCCTTAACATGCACGCAATCATAAATGTGTGTGAAGGCTAGCACGTTCAGAGCTGTCCCGACCCCATCGATCACACGCAGCAAGAGTCCAGCCGGCTCCATAGTAACAGTCTGGCTTCACCTATAGGCCAATGTTTGAAAGCGAACACCTCGTTCTCTCCCGAACACAGTCACATGCACACGCTGGAGCTTAATATGACATAATCTAATCCTTTTCTTTATTTCTGTGAACTGCTGAGAGAGAGCGCATGGTCCCTTATGTTGGCGGATAGATGCACAGAGCAGCACAGAGGCTTGCACTATGAAGGTCCAAGGACAGGTCACTGTGTTCGCCCGAACACGTCTCAGAGGCATTTTATTCCGACCATGAATTGCCTCACATATTCACCAGGGAAAATAAAAGAATGGGGAAAGGGTTAGTGTTGAAGCCATGCTGGACAGATACACCACTGAGGATCTCGTGTACTGTATATGCTGCATCCAAGCATCTAAGTGCACATTTTCTATATTTTGTGTTGCTCACTTGAAATATGACACTGTAGACAAGAGTGATGAAATTAAAACTTGGTTCCCTTTTGTTAAACACAACATAAAGTCAAAACGATTTGGGATGCCTGGCCACAATCGTAACCCAAAATGAATGCTGATTTTCATGTAGTCATTCAAACAAGTGAGTTTTGAAAAAGATCTGCCTCAACCTCCAACTCTTAAAATACTAAGACAAAGCTGACCTCTGGAATGAAGGCCTGCAGCGAGTGGGCTGGTGGGAGGCTTCTTCACAGCAGCAGAACGGTACACAATGTGAGGACGACCACCACCACCATCCTCCTGCTCTATCACTTGGTGTCCTGTCTCCACTGGCTCGATGAAGAACTCCTCCTTCTCAGTTCGGATCATTCCTGCCTGAAGAAAAACAAAAAGCACACAAAATTATTATAATTCCCTATTAGATAATAGATATTCGTGTTGTTTTGGAAACAGACAGACAAAGATCTACATTATATGAACTATAAAGTACTGAGACACCCGTCTTTTCCAGCTATATGTGGTTCTTCTCCAAACTGTTACCCCAAAGTTGGAGCTACATAGTTGAATAGGGTGCCTCTGGATGCAGCACCATTAAATGTTGCCTTCACTTAAACTGGGGGACCCAAATCTGTTCCAGCATGACAATGCCCCTGTGCACAATGTGAGCTCGATGAAGATGAAGATGGGTTAGAATGGAAGATCTACCGCTATAGAGCTTTGACCTCAACCCTATTGAACACCTTTGGGATGAACGTGGACGCTGACTGCACCCCAGGCCTCCTCACCTCCCCTACATAAGTACTTGACTTTAAATAAGCAGAAATCTCCACAAGCACACTCCAAAATCTAGTGGAACCTCTTCACAAAAGAGTAAGATGTAATTAACAGGAAATGGGGACTAAATGTGGAATGGGATGATGATCTTATAATGAGGTGTCCACAAACATTGGTCCATATAGTGTATTAATACCACGTCACTCAATTCAAGAATTGTTGTTGTTGTGAGAATGTTCTCTGTTTGTTGTTGCATTGCAGGACAAGTAACTAAGAAAATGCATTTACAATACATCACATATGAAATATGTATGTGACAACTGAACAGCTTTGGTCTTTGCACTGCATGGGGGGAACTTTGAGGAAACCCCACACATACAGGACTGAGGAGGGAACCCCCAACCTCCAAATGCAATCAATGTAACAACACTGTCGCATAAGCAGTATAAAATACTTTAGAAGAAGATCCCATCACACCATCCTGTTAGGAATTTATTTTCTATGACAGCACAAACCCTGTCATATTTAACTCCTCACAAGACTATATTTCATTTTGACCACATGGTGCCAAAACTGTTTCTTAAGTCCAAATATATTCTCACAACCATTGGCAACATAAACAGTGCCCTTTTATTACTACTACTACTCCTCTGGGAAAAATAGACTTAACATTTCTGGAAATCTATATAATGGCTTTAGCAAAAAGGACTCCAAAAGGCAAACAAGGCCAAGTGGAAATAGAATACAACAGAACAACAATAGAACACAAACCGTGTGTCTTGCATTTAGTTGTTAACCTCAGTGCGTTAACCTCCATTTTTGATTCTGGTTCCTGAAGAAAAAAGTAAAATAAATAGATAAATAAATAAAAAACTGCAAGCAGTCTCCCCAAAAACTCTGTACTCCTCCACAGAGCTTTTATTTTATATCTTTTTCTCCAAATATAATATTGTGCTGCCTTTTTTTCGTCTTATACAAATTATTTAGGAATTTAGGAAAAACAAAACTGGAATATCACACAGAAATAAGTGTTCACATCCTTTACTATGACAGTGAATTTTAGTTCAGGTGTATCACCAACTGTAATCCTTTTTATGTGCGGAACATAGTATTAATCTAATCTAGTATTAAATGGCGGAAGACAAGTTTGTTTAGTATCCGCCTCGAGTCTAACAAATGTAAGCAATTTAGTCTTTTTTTTTCCATTTATTAAATTTCATTTATTTTGCCAATTTAATTTATTACTCAATTTAATCAATATAATAAAAAAAGTTTATTGCATTAATTTGACTTAAAAAAAAATTATTTTATTTTATTTAAAGCAAGCATTTTATTTTAAATTATTTTTAAATTTTAAACTGTTTAAATGTTGATGATCACAAATGTTTATAAACATAAACTGTATTTTAAAAAAAAAGAACAAAAAGCAATTTTATGTTTTGCATTTCTTCCCCCGAACCGTACGGAAATTAAACCAAAACCGTGACTTGAAAACCGAAGTACATACCAAACCATGAATTTTGTGTACCGTTACATCCCTAATAACGGTACCCAATATATATATATATATGAATTATTTTCAGCCCTATCGTGATATATACACAGTATACCTATATATATAGATGGTCCCCGAGTTACAATGGTTTGACTTATGATTTTTCAATCTTACGATGACGATAGCGATACAAAAAAACTGTACAAATATTTAACATTTCACGCAACAGGCACAAGCAGCAGCGTAGAAGCACGTTACGTAGGATAAGCAGCTGGGATGAGCATATCTACATTCCACTCTCGCTATATATATATATATATATATATATATATATATATATATATATATATATATATATATATATAGAGAGAGAGAGAGAGAGAGAGAGAGAGAGAGAGAGAGCGCAGGCTTTCATGTGTCTTGAACTGAAAATTTTCCAGGTCCTAATTTGATGGTTGACCTTCTGCACATTTCTCCTATATCCACACACGATCTCTGGAGCTCACCCACAGTGATTCTTGGTTACCACGCTAACTAAGGTCCTGAATGCTCTTTCTACATGACCAGCTCTAGAAAAAGTCCCGGTTATTCCAAAATCGAAGCCACTGTTCCTTTGAGAGGCTTCAAAGCAGTCATTTTTTTGTAGCTCTTACCAGTTCTGTGCTTCAGAGACAGGACACAATACTGTCTCTGAGCTCTGCACTCAGTTTCTTTGGCTTCCTCATGGCTTAGTTTTTGCTCTGATCTACATTTTGAGCTGGTAAACCCTATACATACAGCTGTGTGCCTTTCTAAATCATCTCCAATCTATTGACTTTACCAGTTGGACTCCAAGCAAAGTGTAAAACCATCTCAAAGATGAAGCAGAGAAATGGTGAAGAACCTGAGCTACATTTCAAGTGGCATCGCAAAAGGTATTAATAATTCAGTGATTCATTTTAGTACATTTATCACAACTCTTTTTTTTACATTATGGAGTATGGAGATTAGTTGAAAAAATAGAAGGGATATATTTTTTATATCGTGTGTGTTTGTGTGTGAGAGAGTTAAAAGAAGCCGATGCTTCCTTTGACGTGATCCACAGTGAGAGGGCAACGCTGCAGCCATACTCTAGCATGGCTGGAGCTCACAGTGCAGGAACGTGCTAAAAGATCCATATGTCAGCCTGAGTTACGTAAGAGGTTTCGGAAAGCCGTCTATCCTGACTGACCTTCTCTACTTGAGATGAAAAGGAACAGAAGAAAAATACGAGTGAGAAAGGAATGAAAGCCACAGGGCAAGATGTGTCCTGTCAGGAAGGTGAACATGTTGCACCACATGCTAGTAACAAAAGAGAAGGTTGGGTAAGGTCATAGCTTGCAGTTTAGATATTAGCACACCACTCCTTTTTCCATTTTTCCATTTCTCTATCTGTCTACCTTTCCATTTCTCCAGCTTATTCTCTCTTTCTCTCTCTCTCTGCTAAAACAAGTGATCAGAAAATTGTCAGTCACATTCCCCAATTCCATCGTCTGTTTAGACAACTGGTAATTACCGACCTTCCTGACAGCCGCCGTTTAGCATTCATGAGAGGGATCTCATCGCCCGCGTGCACGCGCGCACACACACACACACACACACACACACACACACACACACACACACACACACACACACACACACACACACATGCTAACTCTCAAGCTTCTCATTTCAAAAGGCTACAACAGATGAATTTTCCTCAGTAAAAGGAATAACTGGGCTGTTTGCTAACTTTTCTGTGAAAGTGATCCTAATCTCTTTCACCAAAATGCACTGTTTCACCACTGAATTAAAGTAGAGATACAGTATCCCACCCGGTCGAACGTCACACACATTTTGCTTACACCTTTTACTGACTGGTAAAGATTTAAATAATTTTCAGCCCTTTCGTGATATAAAAATTTTTTAATTGCTCCTTAACTCAACTAGTAGTTAGCTAGATATTATCACTTCTTTAGCAGAAGCTAGTTGACTTTAGCTAGCACAGGATAACTAAAATTATATAATATAGATAGATAGATAGATAGATAGATAGATAGATAGATAGATAGATAGATAGATAGTAGGGAAGCAGGGAAGGGAGGAAGAAAAGAAGAGGCAGAGATAGAGAGAGAGAGAGAGAGAGAGAGAGAGAGAGAGAGAGAGAGAGAGAGAAAGACAGACTTAGCTCTGAACTAGCAAACTGTCTCTCTTTCACTATGTGTATGTTCATCCCTTCATCTCTGGCCGGTCTGATGGATAAATGCTGTGTCGCGCGAGGCACCTTTCGCACCAGAATACCAAGCAGTGGGCGAGTAGAGAGCCGTGTCAGCCAGGAGAGATGACAAGAGGGACTCTGAGACACGGACATATCGATCTGAGGAAGGAAGAGAGGGAGGGGGATGGGACGAGGATGTGCCCGTCCCCATCGTGTTCAGAGGAACTGCTGAATAAAACATCAGGGACCTTCTGGAGCCGAACAGAACAGCGTGTTTACTTCCGATCCTGGACTTAGGAGACAGAAACTAAAGCTTGGGAGGTACAGACAGACATGGGGACATTCTCCAATATGGCCTCCGGTTGCTGGTTTAGCCTATAATCTCAAGCAAATCTGTTGGTGGGGTGGATTGATTATTATTATTATTATTCTTTTTACCTATAAAGAACTCAGTCAGGTTTGAAAGTTATGATGGCCCAAACTGTCCACAAACAATAAACTTCTCAGTCCTGAGATTTTACAGTCTTTCATATCAGCTGTCTAGCAAAAGAGGGGAGGGAGCTTATAAAATATGACCATTTATGTAGTCTTTGTACAACACACAAAGTCAATTTTGTACACTACATTACTACATTACTCATCTTTTCTTTCCCTCCCTCAGATACCACAGTGTCTACTCGGATCTCAGCGTGCTTAACAGACATATCTTCATGGATAAGTGAACTGCTGGTTATCCCAGGTGATTTATCTCCAGGTCAAGATCTCAGAATAACTCTTCATAACTCTCTGCTCTCCCCTTCAGCCAATGCTCACAACCTTGGGGTAACTATGGACAATCAACTGTCCTTCTCCCCACATGATGCTAATGTTGCTCGTACTTGTCGATGTCTTCTCTATAATATTTAATGGATTCGACCATGTCTGTCCACACAGGCTGCGCAGGTGCTTGTTCAACTCATGATTTCGAGACTGGACCACCGCAACGCTCTGCTAGCAGGTATTCCTCTGAACGCTATTCTTCCACTGCAAATGGTCCAAAACGCAGCTTCATGACTTGTGTTCAATCTGCCCAAGTTCTCCCACACCACCTCACTGCTGCTTCCTCCACTGGCTTTCAGTAGCTGCACGTATCAGGTTCAAAACACTGATGTTTGCCCACAAGGCCAAAATTGGACCAGCACCATCTTACCTCAAAGACCTCATCACACCTCGGACTACACCACGCTGTCTGAGATCCTCCAGCACTGCTCAACTGGTACCACCTTCTTTCAGAATGAGAAGTAAGTACACTTCAAGGCTCTTCTCGGTTCTGGCACCGAGATGGTGGAATGAACTTCCCCTAGATGTCCCTACAGCGGAGACCCTGGCTATGTTTAAGCGACAGGTGAAGACCTTCCTCTTCCTGAAACACTTAAAATTAGCACTTTCTAAGTTTGCTTTGTAAAAATCAAGAGTTGTAGTCTGATTTATATTAAGTTGCAATCTTGCGTACCAGTGTAGATTTATTCATTGCTAGAGACTCAAAGCACTTTTGTACGTCGTCTGGACGCAGACGTCTGCTAAATGCCGCAAATTATTTTCAATTTACAATGGGGTCATCAGAACTCATCTCCATCGTAAGTCGGGGACGACCTGTATTTTTATTTATACCACAGCGCTGTTTAATTAGCGATTCTGATTGCTTCACAGATTGGTCTCTTGTCATTTTTTTTAATAGCAGTTCTAATAAACGGTAGTAGTATAAAGTATATCAATACATTAAAGAGACAAATACATATTTTTTCTTATTCTTTTTTTATTAAAATTTCAATCTTATTTAAAACACCACACGTTTATTAATATCTTTTTTTATGTATAGAACGATTCTTCAATGTCATTGTCACTTGTTTTGTAGACACAGCCTTTGTAGGAAGCAGGGAAAAAAGAAAGGAAGAAGAGACAGACGGAAAGAATGAGGCAGACAGAGAGATAGAGGCAGACACAACCCTGTGGCTAAATAATTGGCTGGATGGATAGATGGCTAGATGGTTAGATGGTTGGATGGATGGATGGATGGATGGATGGATAGATAGATGTTGGTGTGTTGGAATGGAGAATGTGGCCTAAATTGACCTGCACACTCTACACACTCATGAGTTACTTGTCACAAATCTGCGCTGTAAAACAACAGGCTTGTGTCAACTCATTAGACCGAATCTCCTGTCTGCTTAATGACCCATCCAGTTAGCATGAGGTGTAACATCTGAGCGATGTGCCATGATGAGATCTGCGACATCAGCAGGGCATTCAAGGTGAGTGTGGGCTAAAAAAGACCAGTTGTGATATTGAACAGTGGGACGACTGACAGAGAGAGCCGCCGCAGAGTGATATTAGCAGAGGTTAATTTTCTTCTTGCGTGCACATGAAGATGAAGCACCATGAAACTTAGCGGAGTAGGTAGGTCTTTGGTAAAGACTCGTTTTTGCGTTCTGAGCTTAATGTGTTATTTAACCCCCAGTTAAGGATTAAAAGAAGGACATATCCATCTCAGTGAAGGAGGCATGGCCATTGTGCATATCCATCTCAGTAAAGGAGGTGTTGCCTCTACTGCTTTCAAGCTCAGTGAAGGAGGCGTGGCCTCTTCTCCTATCAATCTTAGTAAAGGAGGCGTGGCAATTGTGCATATCCATCTCAGTGAAGGAGGTGTGGCCATTGTGCATATCCTTCTCAGTGAAGGAGGTGTGGCCTCTTCTCCTATCAATCCCAGCAAAGGAGGCATGGCCATTGTGCATATCCATCTCAGTGAAGGAGGCGTGGCCTCTACTGCTGTCAATCTCTTTGAAGGAGGCCTGGCTATTGTGCATATCCATCTCAGTTAAGGAGGCGTGGCCTCTACTGCTATCAATCTCTGTGAAGTAGGCGTGGCAATTGTGCATATCCAGCTCAGTGAAGGAGGCGTGGCCTCTACTGCTATCAATCTCTTTAAAGGAGGCGTGGCTATTGTGCATATCCATCTCAGTTAAGGAGGCATGGCCTCTACTGCTATCAATCTTAGTGATGGAGGCGTGGCTATTGTGTGGCCATCGTACATATTTATCTTAAAGAAGGAAACGTGGCTTCTATTCCTGTCAGTCTCAATGAAGAAGGCACGGCCTCTATTGCTGTAGGTTGCAGTGAAGAAGGCGTGGCCTTTATTCCTGTTAGTCTCATTAAAGGAGTCATTGTTTATATTTCTTTCAGTCGCAGTAAAAGAGTTATTGCTTCCATTTCTGTCAGTCTCAGTGAAGGAACCATTGCCTCTATCCTGATACATCGGGAAGCATTTTGGTACACGAGCAAACATTTACAAGTTCACTAAAAAGTCATTTGAAGATGATAAAATATTACCAAAATAAATAAATAAATAAAAATACTGACATGATTAGCTCGGTTGGGTTTACAAATCGGATTATACAAATGTTAAAACTAATCCAAGTCTAAAAGCACTAGTTTGAAAGGGGAAAAAAATATGCCTATAAAAAAAATATCTAATCCCATTTTCTCATGGATTCACCATGCAATAGGAAGTGGATATGAATTAAGAGCCATTCTGACCTTTTAGCGGGCAGGAAGTGGCGACACTGAGAAAGGGACGAGAATTCATTTACAGGGAGCTTTAATTGAAAGCGCACACTCCTGTGCCAGAGTAATTATTTGGCAAGAGAGAACGTCGCTTTGCACGAGCCAGAAAATGACAAGGAGAAAAGGAGCCCTTAGTGAGCGTACATACACACACACACACACACACACACACACAAACACACACACACACACACACACACACACACACACACACACAAACACACAGCAGGCTGCAAGGAGACAAATTTCAGCATCAAGTACATCAGACATAAACAGAGGTTAAAAATGTGAGTGCAAAAGTGTGTGTGTGTGTGTGTGTGTGAGAGAGAGAGAGAGAGAGAGAGAGAGAGAGAGAGAGAGAGAGAGAGACTGCTCTATTTGGGTATGTGTGTGAAATTTAATCTTAATATCTCACTCTTTCTGTCTCACACACACACACACACACACACACACACACACACAGTTGGCTGGAAGGATACAAATTTCAGCATCAGATGCATAAAAAAATAACAGGTCTAAAACGTGAGTATATATATATATATATATATGTGTGTGTGAGTGTGTATGTGTGTATAAGAGAGAGATAGAGAGACCGCTCTGTGTGTTTGGATAAGTATGTGTGATCACACACACACACACACACACACACACACACACACACACACACACACACACCTCTCAGACAAAACGAGCGCAATCTTTATCCCACTCTTCTACTCAAGACTCCGTTTCTCACCTGCAGATGTCAGAAAATTTCAACAGTAAAAAATTTTGGCCGGCGTGCCGATGTTCCATCGGAAACACAGATTTCAGCGTTGACATCATTCTTGCTCATTTAAACTTCCTCACCGTTCTACTGTCTCGCATTCAGGGCCAAAAAAAAAAAAAAGGTCCAAAAAGCATAGCTTCTTTCTTGCTCTGATGTAACGCACATACACACACACACAGGAAAATGTGACATCAGCATGCATCTGGCTGAACTCTACAGTCTGAGAGGAAATTCTTACTGAGGATAAGCTTTGTTCACAACGTGAGAGTCTGTGCAGGGAGAGAGCATATACAGTACATTCCTCACCTGTATATACAAAATCCGCTCTCAGACATGTCATATATTCCACCTGCAGATCCCTTTTATTGAAAAGAAAAACTCCTGGACAGCATTTCTCATTGTGTTTCAGTAACTAATCACAGAAATGTAGGAGGAAGAAGAGAGAGAGAAAAAAAAACAGTCATGTGGCTGTCTCACGGAGGTTATAGATTAGAGGAAATCACAAAGATGACACCACATCTGTCTGTTTTTTTTTTTTTCTTGATTAACACTGTGGGATTATGAAGTAAAGTGTAGTAGTGATGGGAAGATCTGATCATTTTAGTGACTTTGCATCTTCAAAATGAACAACTTGTTTTTTTTTAGTCATTTAGTAAATTCTTTTGAGTCATTTAGTACATTTGATTCATTTGAAACACAAACTTTGACTTTAGATCCATTAATTTATATATGTTTTTTTTTAACTGCCCTTATTGGAGTCAGGTGACATGAACGACTCGGACCAGAGGACTCATGAGAAGAACGACCCAATTCTGTTTTCTGTGTAATGCACTGCATAGGGTCTATAGGAGTCAAGTGACAAAAAAAACGAACGACTCTGAATAGAAGAGTCGAGATGTAAACTACTCAATTTCGTTTCCTGTCCATGACCTGCGAGGATTTTACGATTGCTCATGTGCGTCCAGTAGAAAATGAACAAATCACTCTTTGAGAAGACTTGTTCTTCTGAGTCGCATTAAAGAGTCGTTTAAAATTAAGGAATCGTTTATCAAGTGCAGATGCAATAGACATCCAATGAACTGATAAAACTTTTTAAATATACTTGTGAAAAAGTGGCTTCATCCTGTCTTGAGCAAGATTTTCGTTTTGATCATAAAGGTATGGAGAAAACATACAGAATCTTTAGTTTGAAGAATCATATTTTTTTTTACCTTGAAGCGATTACGATATCAGTAGCCAGCTGATAAGTGGGCCATGATATGGACAAAGTATTGGGACACCTGACTTTTCCACCCATATGTGGTCCATTTCCAAACTGTAACCTTAAATTTGGAGGCGCAAAACTGTATATAATGTCTCTGGATGTGAACTAGGAAAAACCTGGTCCTGCATAACAATACCCCTGTGCACAAAGCCAACTCCTTGAAGATATGGTTTATATGGGTTCAACTGCAAGATCTCCTGCTATAGAGATCTGACATCAACCCTATGAAAACGTCTGGAATGAATGTGAACTCTCACTGTACCCCAGGCCTCCTCACCTCACCTACATCAGTACCTGACTTTACTACCGCCCTTGTGACTGAATGAGCACAAATCTCCATAAAATCTAGTAGAACATCTTCCCAAAAAAGTGGAGGTTATTATAACAGCAGATAGGCCCTAAGTTTAGAATGGGATGTTCAAAAAACTCAATCTTATGGTCAGGTGTCCACAAACTTATAGTGTATATCATTCTAGACTTTTTATTTACATGTCTGAAACATATGATTTTAGGGTTGCTTGGAGAGACAGTAGGCATGTACTGTGCTGATGGAAGTGTTCGTTGCTGCATGAATCACGCTGTCTCTCAGGACATGGAACTGACGCTATATGGACTGCACGTGTGGCACTTTGCTTACGCTAAGCATTCAGTACACACATATGAGAAAACAAGTAGAAGGCTCAAAATCTTTCTTTAATATTTAGTTATTTTTTATTTTGTTGTTGTTGTTGTTGTTGTTGACAGCAGTCTTGGGCAACGTGTTGTCCATAATGCAGTACTCTTCGGCTCAGTGCAGAGGGATTATTATTAAGTTACTGTAGCCTTTTCTGTCAGATCAAACCAGTCTGGAAATTCTCCTCTTCCTCTTTCTCATCATCAAGCCATTAATGACTGCAGACCTGGATGTTTTTTGTGTTTTGCACCAGTTTCAAGCAACATGGTAGCTCAGGGGTTAAAGCTCTTAGTTACTGATTGGAAGGTTGGGGATTTAAGTCCCGGTATCACAAATCTACCACACTTGGGCCAAGTATCATGGGTTGCATGTACAAGCAATTTGTTATGGTGTGCTGGTGCATTAAAATAGAAAAAAATAGCAAAATAAAAAAATTCATTAATAAAGACATGAAGTATACAGTTGTGCAGAGTAGGTAAAGGTGTGCACTGCAATAAATAATGAAAGTGAGGCAGTGCAATAATCATTTCTCCAGAATATGTCTAAGGTGCATGGTTGTAATATAGTGGTGCTTGTTGAATTGTGTTCATGTAACACATATGAAACGAACAGTGTGGGGTTTACATTACTGTAATGTTAATGCTGATCCTTGCTTCATAACATCGCTGAGATTTGCAAAAATAAAGAATTTCACTGTGCTGTAATGTAGGTTACATTTCCTTTCTGAGATGCTTTTCTGCTCACCGCAGTTGGAAACAGTGATTTATTTGAGCTACCAAAGTCTTCCTGTCGGATCGAGCCAGTCTGGATGTTCTTCTTTGACTCTCAATAAGCCCTTACTGCTCACAAACCATTCAGCATTAACACTATGACATGCTGAAGGAAATCTGTAGCTTTGTTTTTAACATTTTACTATTTTTGATTGGTCGAAGCTGATGATATAAATATGTATTGAAATTTCTTCATAGTAAAATTAAATGGATGCTTACTTTGTATTTTTTGCTTTTTGTCCTTTACTCTTATTTTATAGTATTAAAGTTGAATAATTAAATTTAAACATTAACTGATTTGTTTTTTGTTAGTTAAATTTTCATCAGTCCTATTTATTTGCTAGCAGGTTGTTTATTTGCTAGCAGGTTGCTTTTTTTTTTACTTTTATCTCATGGTACATGCTGGGCAACATGACGATTCAATATCAATATCATGATAAATACACTTTTCTTTTTAAATTCTATACTAAACCATTAAATTGTTTGTATTATAAGAAATAATAAAAATTATTTTAAAAAACTTCAGTCCGAATAAATACGTTTTCTATAGAAAAAGCTTTTTAGTAGTTTGGAGAGCAGTGTGGAGAGACTCCAGGTTTATCTGATCGGGCATGTTTCCACCAAGTGTCCTCAGTGTAAGTGATTGAGCGTGTCCTGCGTATATAAACCACGTGTAACGTCATACAGATGATATCTCAGTGTAGCGTTACTCCTGTGTGCCATAAAAAAAACTTTCTCCTCTTCATTCCTCTCAGATCCGCTTGGCTCTCGTCCATCGCTGACGAAGAGTTTGTGAAAACGAAGCAACCTGGAATAAGGATCACCAAGCGTTACTTAGTGCTACTTTCGGATCTGAGATCTGATTTGTGTTTATTACTGACTGAACACTTAGGGAGTGAGGAAGAGGGAGAGCTAAGCAAACCAGGAAGTAAACACAGGCGTTTGTGTTTTTTATGTTTATTTAATGTAATAAGCATCTGAACATAATGTGTGTGCGTTTTTTTGTCTATGTGTCTCGTATGTGTATGTGTGAATCTTGTATGTGTGTGTCTTGTGTGTGTATGTCTTGTATTTGTGTCTTTGCGTGTGTTTCTTGTACGAGTGTGTTTATGTATAAGTCTTGTATGTGTGTGTCTTGTATTTGTGATATATGACTGTGTTTATCTATATTTGTGTGTTTGTGTGTTGCTGCATTTATGTATATGACTGTGAGTGTGTATTTTGTGTGTTTGCTTTAGCAGTATGCATGATATTTGTGTGTTTATGTAAGTGTGTGTGTGTGTGTGAACGCACATATTTGTGAAGTGTATCTATGTCTGACATTTTGTGTCTATGTCTGCATGTGTGTCTTGTAGGGTTTGTGATGTGTGGGAGAGTGTGTAAAATTAGCACCTTTTGCCCAATCAGAATAGAGAATTTAACCACTTTCGAACAAAAACGTGAATATTTCCTTCCTCTCAAACCCAAACAGAGCATGTTCCGGTTCATGGCTTCCTCCTGACAATTTCACCTCATTATCGTTCACTTCCGTTGAAGCAAACACACATTTTCCACACAGACACTTTAGCAGCCTGACAGTGCCTCATGTGCAGCCCAGTGAGCACGCTGACAAATGACCCAATCCTGCAAGCGAATGTAAATCTCTCTCCTAAAGGTCAATCCCGCGTCTCCGTCTGCCATTCAGAGAGAAGCGCAAGAGCGCGAAGCACTACATCACTTCACAGCATCGAGCTTCAAGACACACACGACTGGAGGTGTCCATCATCTTACAGCACGTTTGCTTTTTCTTCGGAAAAGCAAACGTGTTCAAAAGAATAATGTGTGGAAGAGGGGAAAAACATCACACGCTTCAGCTTTGACATTCATAACTTCTGTTTCTCTTTCAGTATCCTAACCACAAGCAAGGGCTGAGTACGGCAAAGAAGATCAGATTCCGACTGTGGTTACACGAGCGTTGCAGATATTTCAATTACAATATAAACTGATTTAGGATTGTTAAAATTTTTAAGTTCATTAAAACCTGGAAAATGACATTTCTATTGTAGATTTTCATACATTTTTAACAGACTGACTGGTTTTGCCATTGGGTGCATTATACCAATTGCTTGGACCCAACTGATCTTAGCAAGAACCTGATTATTTTATCTACATCATCCTTTGGGATTTCCCAGATCATCAGACATCCTTTTAAAAAGATATCTGGTTTATAAAAGAAGTAATGAGGCAAGAAGTAAAGAGCCTTAACACCCCTTACTGAAACTCTAGTGATCTCTGATTCTCCTCAAAACTTGATGCTGTCATTGTAATGTTTGTCATGAACTACATGTTTAAACGGAAGTATTCAATAATCTAGATCAGAGCAACCCAAGCACCAGATTTGCAACCAAGTACCAGTCCATATCGTTCAGGTGAAAAATAATATACATAACAGGAACTCATTGGCTTTTTTATAATCACTATGCTTGCTTTTAACTACAAGTACACAAGAGGGCTGATGTACCAGTCTTCTGGATGATCTAGTTCAGGGGGTCTTCAAGCTTGTTCTGGTGTGATGAGAGATATATATACTATATAGACAAACACAAGTGGGACACCTGCCATTCCCTGCCATATGTGGTTCTTCTCCAAACTTTTACCACTGTCTTGGATGTGGTATAATTACATTTTGTGTTTTGGAAACTCAGGGCGGGAGACGGCGTCATGTTCTGATTCAGAATGTTACAGTACATGTTGGAATCCATGTTTCCCCTCAATGAACCGCAGCTCCACAGTACCAGCAGCACTCATGCAGCCCCAGACCATGATGCTACCACCACCATGCTTGACTGTAGGCAAGACACAATTTTCTTGCTACTTCTCACCAGTGCGTAACTACACATGCTGGACACCATCTGACAAGTTTATCTCAGTCTCATCAAACTAAAGGACATGGTTCCAGTATTGCATGCTCTTGGACAGGTTGTCTTCATCAAACCGTCTGCAGGCTTTCTTGTGAGTCAGCTTCAGAAGAGGCTTCCTTCTGGGAGAACGGTCATGCAAACCAACTTGTTGACGTGTGCAGCATATGGTCTGAGCACTGACAAGTGAACCTTCTGCTTCTGCAACTTCTCAAGCAATGCTGCAACACTGATGAGTCTGTTTTTTTAAGCAGCATCTGCACCTGACGCACAGCATGAGAACTCAATTCCCATGTGGAACCCGTCTTAGAAAAAACCTCTGTATGACCTTGGCCACTGTACAGTAACTCAAGTTTAAGGGTGTTACCGATCTTCTTATAGCCTAGGCCATCTGTGTGAATTGGTATTCTCAAATCCTCAAGGAATCTTTGCAATGAGGTGCAATGCTGAACATGCAGTGGTCAGTATGGCAGAATTGTTCTCAAAGGTGTTCCTATGAAGCCAGAGCTCTGTCACAAAATCATTAACCCCCATTCATTTATATACACTTATCCCAGATCGACTGTTTCAGAGCAGTAATTTAAGTGGCACTGAACAACGAGAAGTCAATTCTATTATTAGATATTATTTGCTATTTTATGTGCAGCAACCAGTGCTTGGGCCCCGAGTCATCATCTTATCTCACCAAACTTTGAACCAGGAATAAAATAAGATTTCCATAACAACCCTCGAAATTTTATTTGCACAAAGTTTCAGGAATGTCTCGACTCAAGTCACTTCGCTCTTGTGTTTCATTCCCCCCATCCATATCTATCAGCCCCATCAGGTACACCTGTAACCTAGCAACAAGGAAAGATATCATCCCGCCCTCAACCTTCGCTCACAGTGGCAGCTGGAAGCTGACAGCCAATAAAATGCAAGGAACTTCATCTCCCAGGGGACAGATCGACCAATCTGTGAGTTACACAGGACCTGTTGAGATGCATATCTTCCTCTCGGTGTCTCTTACACACACACACACACACACACACACACACACACACACACACACACACACACACACACACACACACACACACACCCTAAAAGCAGGAAGACGAGATCACAAGATCAGTGCAGATATAGCATACAAAAACATATTCTCTGACAGCTGACAGGCTTCATAACACATCTCTTCACACGTTCGTCGATCTTATTAACATCATTTCTGCCTTCTAACTGTTAAATATCTATTTCCTAACAAGTGGCAGTTTTTTATACGCCTGTGTATCTGAATCAACACTTTTGCCGCTCGATACGCAGGTATTAACCAGTCGTCACTTTGCAAAACTGTGCACCCGTGCCAGGAACATTCATCCATTCCATCTGCTGTGACTCACAACCTGGTACATGTGTTATTTATTCGCCCGTCTAACACACACTCACCTCGGACGCGATTGCCGCACACAATTAGCTCGACGTGTAACACAACACAGCGAGAGGAGCCGGCGTCGGCTCATAATCAAACCAATACTATGGTCGGTCATGCCACCTCCGGCTGCTTCATTAGAGGCCGATCGCTCCGCTTTCCCCTCTCCCTTGCCGCCTCAGGCCCAGACAAATTAACCCCCGCTGTGCCGCCCACTTTCAACCAGACGTCCCTGTTTAATAATCCGTCTGCAAGGGCAGCGACTCTTGCATATACACAATGTCAGCAAGAGCATTCGATGAGGGAAAAAATGCTGACGATACGGGAATTTATGTTTACGCTGACCGACATACATGCTAAGCTGTTATTTATGTGTTTTGTGCATAACTGATTGGATAATGAGAATCTAATAAGACATATCACTACGCAGCATTTCAGCCGGTTTTGTCCTCTACCTTCCCAGCAAATGTTCAATACAGAATCAAAAATATGCAAAAACACTCCAACAACAGGATTATAAGAGTTTAATTCAATTCAAATTTATCTCGATTGCTCTTTTCACAATGCACATCGTCTCAAAGCAGCTTTACTGAAGGTAAGATTAACAGAGCAAAAAAATGCCTTGACTTATTTAGGTTTTGTTGGTAATTACATTAAGCATCATTTAGAAAATCTACAATGAACCAAATAAAACATATTTGGATAATTCTTCTGCAAACCAAACATCATCCAGGATCCGAGCCAAAGTGTTAGATCCTGTGGCAGCTCTAGCTCTATGGTCTTCAGTCAAGAAATCTCTTTACACCTTCTTGTATTTTTTCACAGCATCACCATTTATCTGCTCACATTCATTACCCTGCTCTTAGATCTGTCAAAGTGTTGTGGAACTGGAGTTAGAACGAGACATTTCTTATAACTTTTTTGAATGTTGAGACTTTTTTTATTCCGTTCTCAGATCTAAGCTGTAAAATGAAGACATATGAAACTATAAAAGCAGAATTGGCAGTATGACCAAACCACTGTTTGAAATACATACACATCTAAATTGTAGGTGCACTGTTCTTTTTTGTTGTTGAAAAGGTTTACATCGCATCTGGTTGAGGATCCACATATTTTCCAGTTGTAAATCAAATATCAAAATATGCATGACACTTTGCAAGACTGGAAGTCTAAGCAACAGTCTCTGCAGAGCAGGGAGGAATTACAACATCTGCCACTGTTCTTCTGCTTCTGCATTTAGGGCTATTTTGATATTTTGCCAATGGCATTTTTTACCAGTGTTGATTGAAAAAAAAAAATCAGTTTAGGCCACACCCACTTTTAATTCAAATCTGAATAGCGATACAGAGAGTGTCACTACACAACGCGAATACACATACACAACATGCCGTATTAAACCCCAGATGAAAAGTAAATATTACAATTTAACACCCTGTGCTGAAGTGAGAAAAAAAGAAATAGAGCAAGAGAGAGACAATAAAAGAGAGACAGAGAAAAAAAGAGAGACAGACAGAGAGAGAGAAAGTACAATTTGCTCCACTTATCTACAGGTTAAAATGGCGTGTCCTTAATATCTTGTCTACACAATAATAATCTCCTTAATTAAAATTAGCTTTGAATTAATTTCTGTATCTTGCATTGCTCTGAATAAATGTGAGAAGTGCATGCAGAGTCAGGTTTGGTCGAGCGCTTATCTGAGGCACCCCTAATCAACTGTTGATATTAGAATTCCAGGAATTCCAGGAATATATATATAGGTCTGGGTGAATCCAGAGTCTATGGCAGGAATAAGTGGGACACTTTTACAATTTCATCCAGGCATTCGTCTGACTACACTCTGCATTTGAGCACCGAATGATGATTTAACAAAGTAATAAAATATAACAACTTCAAAAAGAAAAAGCAATTTATAACATAACATTTATATGTGAGTAAAATGACCTGGCATGTGATATTTTAAGGATTTAATTTGAATGTGGCCCATATTAAATGTGAAAAATCCGATAAATTGTGCAACAACAATAATCAGGATCTTAATTGCTTTCAAACGAAATGCAGCCTTTGTTGCTGAAATGCAAACCTAAGAGGAAAATATGACCACAGTTAATAATTATGAGTACACTGAAAGAATGCAGGTAAATTTTTTAAACGATTAGCAAGTTAGCTAGCTAATAGTCTAGCTTCTGAAACAAGCTTAACCTGATATGATTTGCAACTGAATACCGAACTTACAAACTTCTTCTAACTATGTTTCCACGTCATAGTGCACCAATGTCCAAGAGCATCAGCCGTGATCGCTAATCAATGACATGCCACTCCAACGCAATGCAAAGTGAAGTGAGCAACTACGAAAAACCACGGGCCGTGTAGAGAAGGATCTAGACGATATCAAAGAGTTGCAAAGACTTGGCTTTGAAGATGGTGATAACCATTTAACACTGTGTTTATCAGTGGGCTTCCTTTTATCATTACTTCTAAATAATTTAATGATCTATCAATAATGCAGCTTTAATTAGCTTAGTTACACTGTCTGCATCGTGGACTGCTGCACCTGATCTGGCTGCCGATGCAGAATCAGCAGAAACGTACACCGCAAAATAAAGGAGAATGGAAAGAAACAAAGCAGCTGCAGGCAAGATCGCTAATTGCTAATCAGAAAAAACAAACCACTTTATTATTCTATTTAGCAAATCGTGTTTAACAATCGAATTGTATTGTGTATTCACACACACACACACACACACACACACACACACACATACACACACACATACACACACACACACACACATACACACACACATACACACACACATACACACACACACACACACACACACACACACACACACACACACACACTCTGTATATTTCTTATCTGCAGGTAATAAAGGCAGTCAGGAAGGATTCAAGGCACTAGCACAACAAGTGACAGATCTCGGCACTCCAGAACCAACACGATATTGCAAAATCCCATTGCCAGTTATTGTGATCGTGAGTCCCCGAGTCTCTCCTCAGAGAGAGATGAGATAAGAGGATTACACGGGCTGACCCCTGTGCCTTAAAGCAGCCGAGAAGATGTAGTACGCGAGCTATCAAGTAGAGATAAGATCAGACAGGAAAGATTTGCAGCCTTACGGAGACAGAAACACACAGATATCAAGAAATGTGAGGTAGTTGTTAAAAGCATTTAAGACCACTATTCGTTATTGATCGACTATTGAGAAAAAAAAGAAATATGGCTCAATTTGTGCTCAAACAATAAGGCCCTTTTAGCAAAGATCAAGTTTGAGACTTCCTGTTTTCAAGCCGCATGCTAGTCACAAAAGCCAAGCTAAATGTAACTACAGATTTCATATTTCATTGTTTAGAAAACAATAAAAAAAAACAGGAAGAGCTTCTTTTTGCACGTGTGGGTCTGTACTGTATGAAAATAGTATGGAGTGAAGAGAAAGAATGAGAGACAGAAGGAGGAAAGTGAGAGGAAGTGGCACGTTAACGCTAATGGTCAGTGACACGGGAGTGGTTGCTAGGGCTGCTCTAAAATATTAAGCAGTCTTCTCACAGGTAAATAATTCCTGGCCTTAATGCAGCAAGGCCATGCTGTGAAGAGGGGAAAAGAACGCTCCCTTTTTTTTTGTTTTTTGCAATTTAAAAGCCACAAATACAAGATGGTACGAATGAGTCATTGCAGCATTGCCGTATGTCAAACGCCTCTGTGGCAGATTTGCCCAGTTTCTTGCAGAACTTCATGTTTGCTCTTTGTTCCAACTTTTTATCTATGATGAAATCGCAGACGTAACACGTCTGGAAAAAAATTATTCCACCTTATACACAAATGGTGATCGGATCCTGATTCAGAGGTGGCCTGGGGTACGTACACATATGTCGCGTTAGTAGTGTGAACCAGGGTTTTTATCATTTTCCATTTTTTCTATGTCAGCATCTTATTTAGTCTTTTTGTGCATCAATTCCTTCATCAGGAGTCGAATACGTCATAATTTATATTGAATAATAACTGACCTTTTGGAAGCCCTTCCATTCTTGTCATTTTGAAGGATACATCCTTGCTTCCTGTCACTACCTAAGACCAGCAATCTGTTAAAACATTATATAGAAAAATGTACTGCACAACCACTTATTCGCAACTCCTATCACACCTATCCTTCTTATATACTCTTCACAGATTTCCTATCCCTGTCACCTCATTTTTTCTTTCTCTGTGCTTTCACTCTGCTTTACATCTATACATGGGACATTTACTGTAGCAATTGAATCAGGAGCAACTGTCTGTTATCTCTAACATAATAACTTCATCAGCTTTCTGTATTGCTTCTGTAGTAATGATATTAAGTACATGGTGCGCATTAGGGGTGAAACGGTACACGTATTTGTACCAAACCTTTTCGGTACAGGACCTTCAGGTCGGTGCATGTGTACCGAATGCAATCCTTTTTAAGTGCGGAACATGGTTCAAATCTTAGTTTCCTCACAAACGTGTTAAGTGGCGGACCACAAGTTTGGTTAGTCTTTAGCATAGTGTCACTGTTTTGTTCTTTATTATTATTATTATTATTATTATTAAAGGGGAAAATATACACAAAAATGTCTCAGTACCGGAAATACGATTTGTAGTCGCAAAACAGCTGCCACTTCCTGCGTTTTTATGGCAATATGGATAAATATGGATTTATGCGTTTTATGTACATCTTCAAGAATTTATCTTAAAAGGAGAAAATCCTGACAAATCCGCATATCAAGGGAGTAAATAAATGAAGGACGGAAGGAATGAGGTATGTTAAAATTTGGTAAAATATGCTGGATTTAATATCTTTAGAAAATTATATATTTTATGTGACACACACACACACACACACACACACACACACACACACACACACACACACACACACACACTTATACACAACTGTTTTACCCAAATGACATATAACAAATGTAAAATATTGATTTTAATGTTTTTTTTTATTACATTTTACTTAATTTAATTTGTGACAATTTATCAATTACTCAATTAAATCAATGTAATAAAAAGTGTATTGCATTCATTTGATTTATTCTATTTTATTTTATTTTATAAAATATCAAATATTTGGTGCAAAAATCACTTTAGAGTACACATTTAAGATTTCTCTCTAATTAAAAAGAAGACAATATAAAGAAGAAACCTTCAGAGGAACAGTCAAAACGAATAGTGCGAATCTACATGTAGTCATTAGAGCACATATTTAATGGTGAAGAACAGGAGTATTGAAAACACTCAAATATATTTTCAAAAACATATGGGAACAGTCGACACCAAAATGAACTCGGAAAATGTTTTTCTCCAAAATAGAGACTAATGAGACAAATGTCTGACATTGTGATAATTACAGTCTGGCCACTTCTCCATTATTTCTTTTGTTGTTGTTGTTGTTCCACATGTTTTATGGTACACCTGGCATCTACAACACAACAGCTGACTAAAAGAGTGCAGGCTCCAGGATGGGCAGCCTCCTCCTTGTGATGTACAGCCCTGTGTAAGTTTGGCCTGAGAACAGTCAGTGTTTTCGTGCATTTCGAATCCCTCTCCAGTTTATCTCCATTAGTAGGACAATGTGCTTAAGGCCACTTCTGCAATCCAGAGCACTGAGGATTTAGCTTTGACCACAGACTTGTATGAAGAATCACATGATTGGAGGGAAAAAAGCACAACAGTGTTCTCATAACAGTGCAAGCCAGGCACTTGGGTTTTATTTGAGTTGGAGGGGACAGTGTGTTGAACAGACGCCTTTGCTGGGAAATAACTCCACGAACTTTGAGCTACAATCTGGACAATGAGCTTCATGGATATCTAGGGGCTTGACATCACAGCTGGAGCTGCATTGAGCACAGCTGTGGAGAGTGGCATGCGAAGAATATGAGAATGAGCTGTTCTGTGACGATGGACATTTTGGTGTCGGTTCTTCTTTACGTAATTAATCTACTGATTATGTGATGCATCACGTTACATGAGGTCATATAGGAAGACATCAGATTATTCGGAGCACTGAGCTAAAAAGTGCTCAATGCCTGAGCACATTCCTCTGGCTGAAGTCCTGTGATGGCTCTTCAGGGGTATGCACTTCTAAACTCGATACAACTTCCCTTATAGCTTTAGTCGAGGTACAGATACCAACCCTAGGTCATGACTAAAGATCACAAGACCACAGAGCCTCTGGCTCAACAAGCCTCTGTTCTTGTTTAATCGTACCTTAGCAACAGACATAATAATAAAAAAAAAAAAGACAGAAAAAGAAACAAAATCAGCCACAGTAAAGCAACTATCTGAAAATAATCATTGCTGCTTTCCGAGCAGAACCGTGGGAAAGTGTTTCATAATGCAGGGACACTGAACTTTTGGACTTTCATCACTTACTTCTCCTACTCCCTTGGTTTTGTTTAGCATAATTTGACTTGCTTGGCATCTCTGTCTGCCAACAGAAGCTAGCATTTATCTCTCCAGTTTCCTCAATTATCTATTCATCTCTGCACCTTCTCTCTCTCTCTCTCTCTCTCTCTCTCTCTCTCTCTCTCTCTCTCTCTCTCTCTCACACCCTGAGGCTAATGTGCCCAGAAGCCAAGTCCTGCCTGAGTTCAGCTGACAGGTAGGTCTAAATATTTAAGTGCTTGGCACACACTTCCATGCAGAAGCTTAGCACACACACACACACACACACACACACACACACACACACACACACACACACACACACACACATTCACTAAATCTTCATTTTAACATCAGAATATTAAAAAACCTCAGTCTTCTATATTCAATTCGATAAATAGAAATGGCAAACAAGCAAATTGACAAATGAAACTGATGGGATGATTGACAGCTGTGTAGGTCTCCTGAACTCAAATACAGTAATACCTAGGTATTTTAATTTGGTACTAGTCACGTTATGACAACTGAAAAAATTTTTTCGCATGTCATGCTCGGTACTCAATACCGACTCGAGACTCAAAACTCGAGAGTCTCACGGTGAAAAGTCATAGCATTCTCTTCTTTGCTTTCTATGCATTTAAAACTCAAATCATGGGTCATAAATTGGTACCACAAACTTCTTTGAGGTATTGCTGTAATAACTAATCTCCTGGAAAGCCCTACCACTTTTCTTGCCTCACATTAGTGATCATTGTGTCATCTTAAAGGATACACCCTTGCTTTCTCTCGTTAGAGACCATCTGTGAAAAAAGTATATGGAATAACATACTGCACAACCACTTATCCCCAATGCCCACCCACACAGGTTTATCAAATTGTCAGAGGATTTCCTGTCACTAACACCTCATTTCCTTCTAGCTCCTATCTGTATTGTGCTGAATGTAAGTGTAGAAGTTGATGGACTGAAGAGATAAGCTTGGGATATTTAACAATAGCATCAGGGATTGCTGATAGATTCCAACTGTGCAGTATTTCTTTTATCGGTTCATCAGCTTCCTATATTTTTTCTGTAGTAATGACGATGATTACACGATACATAATATGGCTGGCAAAAACCCTTCCCACCCCAACCAACCGTTCCCAGCTTTTTTCACCATCCTCTCTTTCATTCTTTCTAATTACCTGCTATCTCCCTTCACAGCCAGACAGAGAGACTGGTTTACCCAACACTGTCTGATCTGCTTGCTGCCTCTGTCTTTTTTTTTAATCAATACAGTTCTGTCTGTCTTAGTGTTGGTTATATGCATTTCTTTCTGCTGCATCACAGAATCCCTCTCTTTCTACTATACACATGTCTGACAAAGAAGACCTCAGTATTGTCAGGAAAGACAAAAGGACAATGATCCTAGTTGTGGTCAAGGTGACATCCAAGTAATCTTACATTAAAGATCCCTGTGGGAGTCCATTGGAGGAGCTTCTTTAAGGAAGAAGCGTTAGAGAGATGCGAGCAGTAAGAGCTGTGTGTTCTGCTAAGAGAATGTCTACAGGTTACGTTTGGGAAAAGGGAACGAGACGCTGCATCAACAATGCTTTGGGAATGCTTTTGCGTTGTCCACGCTCTGAATCACGTGTGTAATCCAATGGAAAGCGCGGCGTCACCGGTGGGGTGACGTCATGACCAGAAAGCTATAAGAGCACATGGAATGAAACCAGCACTAGCTTCAGAAAAGAGAAGGAAACGCTGCAAGGATGCAGGCAGTGTGGTAACCTGAAAACGTTCCCCTTTAGGAAAGCTTTACAACACTTGGGGAACGAGAGTCCAAAAACGCCAGACTGACCAATCCCTGCCTAGTGTGGATGGGCACAGCTAGGTCGTAGGACAGAGGGGCCAGATGTGGTCAAGGCTATAAAACCTGGCAAAGGTCAGTGGGGTGGACCAGCCCACAGCATTGCAGATGTCTTGGAGTAAAACCCCAGAGAACAAAGCCTTAGAGGCTGCCACACTTCGAGTCAAGTGAGCTCCGACCCCGAAAAGGAGCGGGGAGACCAGAGAACTCATAAGAGGATGAAATAGCATCCACAATCTATCTGCTGAGTGTATGCTTGTTTCGCAGGGAGATCTCTCCTTGAAGGGCCCTAGCAGATAAACAGCTGCTCCGACTTCAACCAAAGTTCTGTTCTCTGGACATATATGTCCATGCTCGTATTGGACACAGTCTCCTGGTCTGAGGCCTGAAAAGGAGGAGGAAAGAATGCCTGGAGCATGACTGGTCATGGGACGACTAAGGGCACATTGGAAACATACCCCGGTCCCCGGTAGAGGAAGGCACTAGACATGCCAG
Source organism: Silurus aristotelis (assembly GCF_946808225.1). Taxonomy (NCBI): domain Eukaryota; kingdom Metazoa; phylum Chordata; class Actinopteri; order Siluriformes; family Siluridae; genus Silurus; species Silurus aristotelis. The sequence goes on along the minus strand of NC_139587.1, from coordinate 3,611,944 downwards.
GGGTAAATGCCAGACCAGCGGGGCTCACAGAAAGAGTGTGAAGGTCCCCAAGCCTCTTTAGAGAGGAGAAGGCCAGTACTAAAACAGTCTTGACTGTCAAAAATCTCAAGGACACATTGGACAGGGGTTTGAAGGAAGGCTTAGACAAGGCCTCCAGAACAATGGCCCGGGCCCATACAGGCACTCTGTGTCATACCAGAGGCTGGTACCTCTGAGGAAACGTGTCACAGGTTTTTTCCCCCAGCAAATGCTCGGCAAGTGGAGCAGGATAAGGTGCAATAGCAGACATGTGAACCTTTAGGGTGGAAGGGGACAACCCCTTGGCAAACTGTTCTGTGAAACTGCTTTACCATGAGTAGCTGGCCTTCTCTTACTGTTTTGACGCCCATGAGGATAGACTCGACTCATGCATAACAGTCAAATTCCTTTTCTTGGCATTCAGTCTTAACCCCAATGCCTTCATATGGGCTAAAATGACATCTCGATGTTGGGTCAGCAGGTGCTCTGATCGAACTAATATCAACAGTCTTCAATATAGTTCAGTATGCAGACGCCCCGCAGTCTCAGCGGAGCCAGAGCCGCATCCACACACTTTGTGAAGGTGCGTGGTGAGAGTGCAGAATGGAAGGACCCGATATTGGTAAGCTTCGGCCCCAAAGGCAAACCTTCGGAACTTCCTGTGTGAAGAAAGGATGGATATGTGATACGTCCCTTAGATCTATGGTGACAAACCAGTCCTCGGACCTGTTTCAGGGTGAGCATCTTGAACCTCAGTCTCAATATAGAGTGGTTCAGCTCAGGATCAGGTTCAGGATCTTTTGGCTAATTAGAATTAGACCTTCTATTGAACATGACTAATATATCCCATTCACTAACAGGTGCTATGATGAAGAGATAATCAGTGTTATTCAATTCACCAGTCAGTGCTCATAAGGTTATGCATTATAATTTTAGGTAAATATACAGTACAATTGGGGTCAGGATTTATTTCCAGGAGTGTGACTGTTACAAAGCTCTGGAAAAAATCTCCATACAGATCAACATCCCAGTAGTGGGTTTTATTTTTTACAAAAGGTTGCTTATAATTAGAACATGTGTATTATTAGATTCAGATTATGTGGAACATCTGGAATACAATTCTTGGTCAATTACTTGTGGCTAGTTCATACAAATGCTGTGGAAACAAAAGCAAAAATATTTTCTGCCATGTTCTGAATCATTTACTTCTATAATAGCTTTTTCTCACACATCATTTCCATTTAAAACAAAATTATATTATATATGTATTAACAATATCATATATATTTTGGAACTCACTTCTTTTCCAAAAATAAAATTAGAATTTTCCCAGATACCCTTTCTTGTTTAAAAACTGCTCCCTGTCCATGTATATGGATAAAGGCATTCAGAAGAGGAAAAAACCAATTTATTAGATTTAGTAGGTACTGTAAGTAAGGGATAAGTTGGAACTGCCCTATCATAGGCACATGGATAATTTGTTCTAAAACATGGATCTTCAATGTTTTTCAGGTCGAGTCAAACATATCCACTGATATTGATAGAAACCAATCATATTACGCTAGTTATATTATGTTGAGACAGTTAGAACTATGTTGTACATGCATCATTGCCTGCATATTTTCATATATTTTCAAATCTTTCAAAAAGATTTATGCATCATAACAAACATATTTTGCATTTAAAATCACAATTTATTAGGGTGTTCACAGTTGTCTTTTATTTTGATAGATTTGCAATGTATTTTCCTCTGAGGGAGGTGAGATTGAGACGGTTTGGACATGTGCAGAGGAGGGACATGGGGTATATCAGTAGGAGAATGCTGAGGATGGAGCCACCAGGAAGGAGGAAAAGAGGAAGACCAAGGAGGAGGTTTATGGATGTGGTGAGGGAAGACATGCAGGTAGTTGGGTTAAAAGAGGCAGATGTAGAGGACAGGGGGGTTTGGAGACAGATGATCCGCTGTGGAGACCCCTAATGGGAGCAGCCGAAAAAAGAAGGTGGACAAATACACATGTACATGACCAAAACTTTAATGCAATAATAATAATATTTTTACAATTAAATACTTTATATTTGATGTTTTTGCCTATGTTTATTTCTTTTTTACTAAAATTATTTGTGATTTAGCATTAATTAGCAGACCGCCTGGCCTGCAGTACCGCCACCGACCCCCTAGGGGTCGCAAAGCCCCGAATAAAAGCCTACAAACAAAAACAAAAAATACATCAAACAAACCTCACGTCTGTTAGCTTGATTTGTTTAGCTACTGTATAAATATGAAACGTTAAATGTGCTTTTGAGTTGGAATTCAGTGCCTTTTCAATTTTATAAAGCCACCCTGAATTAAAAGAAACAAACACGCACTAGAACTATCTAAGAATTGAAGATCTCAGCACTCAAGGTCGGCGTACGATTCGTTTCACAGTAGGATTACAACAAAAATGAGGTTGCCTTGGTAACTCCCAAGCTACAGGTCACAGGGGTGTCAAAATTTTTTCTGTCTTCCTTCTTAGTTTTTTTTTTTATCTTCCCACCTTCCTGTCTGTCCCTTTTGCTACTGTCTGACTGGTGTGCAAAGGAAAAGCCCTCATTACCTCCAATTACTGTGATTGTCCAGGGTGTCAATGATATCTTGGGCCTGCTATTTAGCTTCTTTCGGCTCATTGACATTTGGTGGGGGCTCGGGGCATTCCCTCAACTCTCCATCTTAATAGGAAGTGCCCTATGGCCAGGGCAATGCTAGTGATCAGCACCGTCTCTCACGATTTCTCTATCTCAAACGCACTCTTGCCAACCCCCATTTGTCCAGCTCTTCTTTTTAATGAGTGAAAGACTTACGCACACACACTCTTTTATCTCATTCTTTTTAATGGCTTCATCAACCAAGCATGAGCCGCATAGGCAATTTCTTTTTTCCACTCTCTCGTCAGGCCGCTTTTATCTGCATGCTGCTAACAAAATGAGATGTAGGTAAAGAGAAGGGCTCCTATGAGAGCACAGGACCTTTTCTCTGAAGGTGTGACTTTTGTTCGTGCCGGCGGCACAGAGCCGGAGGTGGCGCACACACACACACACACACACACACACACACACACACACACACACACACACACACACACACACACACACACACACACACACAATGTGGCATAAGCGTGGATACTCTGAATCCAGGCAGACACCGCAGGGCGTCTCTGACATAAAGAATTCACGCTGACGTTCTCCAGAACAGCGCACAGGTCACAGAGAGATTTTAGTCCGACTCCAGCATACACACTTCTTGTTCTTTGTACAACATTTAATGTCATTCAAAATGTACCCAAAAATACATTCAGGTCCTAATGGAGGATGGTATGCAAAGCTTGCTACATCTTTTTGTACATCAACCAAAAAAAAACCCCAACATGGAGGTTAGTGATGACCAACAGCAGATTAAATAGAGTTTGTTAGCATTTAGCATCCTTAACTGAGCCAATCTCGTTCAAAATAGCTAGCAGGATCAGCAATTTTGCACAAAATTACATTAGAGAACCAGGATCTACATTTTAAGAGCTTCCCATTCACAAGAGATTAGGATCAGCATCTCTTTAATAGAGATCAGGAATTGCGCTTACAGTCACCGTCATTCTCGGCAGGAACCCGAACTCTTCTCGTGCTCACCAGAGACCAGGATCTGCACCTCATGTAATTTTCATCCTTAAGAGACAGAAGGATCATCTTTTCAAGTAATTCGTACCTTTTATATAAAAAAAAAAAAAAATCTGCATTTTCATCAGTGAACAATGATGGAAGTATATTGAAGGGACATTCAGGGCGACCCAGATGAAGATAGATTCCCTTAAGGTTTTTTCCTTATATATTCTCAGGGAGTTTTTTCTTTGCCACTCTTGATAATATCTCGCTCATGAGGATGATGAGGAACAAATTTATATGCACAAAACCTATACATTCCAATCTCTTTATCTCTGTATTGTTAAAAGCGCTATACAACTAAATAATTTTTTCAACTGAAACTGAATTTTGTGCGGAGCAACTACAATTCCTAATAGAGTGCAGAATCAGCATTTTAGGTTCTGTTCATCATCGACTTATTTATAATATCTACAATAGTGAAATATCTACACTATACACCGACCAGGCATAACATTATGGCATTATAACATTATGAGCGGTGAAGTGAGTAACACTGATGATCTCTTCATCATGGCACCTGTTAGTGGGTGGATTTATTTATTAGGCAGCAAGTGAACATTTTGTCTTCAAAGTTTATGTGATAGAAGCAGGAAAAATGGGCGAGCGTAAGGTGAGTGAATTTGACTAGGGCCAAATTGTGACGTCTAGACGACTGGGTCAGAGCATCGCCAAAACTGCAGCTCATGTGGGATGTTTCTGGTCTGCAGTGTCCAGAATCTATCAAAAGTGCCCCAAGGAAGGAACAGTGGTGAACCGGCGACCGGGTCGTAGGCGGCCAAGGCTCATTGATGCACGTGGGGAGCGAAGGCTGGTCCGATCCAATAGACGAACTCCTGTTAATGCAGAAGTTAATTCTGTAAATGCTCAATGGGTCAGAACTGTTTTGGCAGCAAAAGGGGACCAACACAATATTAGGCAGGTGGTCATAATGTTATGCCTGATCCGTGGCTAAAAGGTTCTGCCTGGTTGGTGAAGGGACATTCAGGGCCACCCAGATGAGGGATGGGTTCCCTTTTGAGTCTGGTTCCTCTTTTGGTTTTTTGTATATGTTCTCAGGGAGTTTTTTTCCTTGCCACTGTCGATAATTGCTCGTTTATTAGGGATAAATCTATTAGGAACAAGCTTATATGCACTACACTTATACATTCCAACCTTTTCTGTAAAGCTGAATGTAATTGAATTTTGGAGCAGCTGCCATCCCTAATAGAGAGCAGGATCTGCATTCTGAGTGATGTTCATCATCGATATTGAGACGGACAAGAATTTATTTATAATATCTACAGTAGTGGAATATCTAAACTATGGGTCTTCAAATGGGGGTCCATGACCCCTAGGGGGTCCGGGCAGTACTGCAGGGGGTCCGTTAATTAAAGTTAAATCACAAATAGCTTTTTGTGATAAACAAATAAACATAGGTTAAATATGTTTACATACATAGGTTTAATTGTCTTCAGCTAGCTTAATAACTAGCGCCATGTGATTGGTTTCTATTAATATCATTGGCATTTTGTATCAGGGGTCCCTGCCCCATGTCTCTAACGCCAAAGGGGTCCTTGACCTAAAAGACCCCTGATCTACACTATATATCGATAACAACATGTAGATAAATAAATAAAAAGCTGACTACAGTTTGTTTGAAATTTTATACGTATATTAACAGAATATTAATTCTTAGTAATTGAAATGATTATTCAATTTGCAAGAAAAAATACATAAATTCATGATATTTTTATAAATCTATCTAGCACTTTATCAGCCTATTACTGCAATCTGTAAAAAATCATTCAGCCTTCATTTAAAATTCAACAGCTTCACTGCCCATTTCAAAGCTGTCTCAACATCAGAACCAAAACCACCCCCCTGAGTCCACAGCACTGCGGCCAGATCCGATGGAGCATGCCAGACTGCCTCTCCGAATCCACCCAGGGACATATCCATAACAACTGTCAGCCCCTGTGACAAATGGCAACGAAAAAGTACAAGAGGCGGTAAGCCAATCCGGCGGGGAGGGAAAATAATTAACAATTAACAAAGTTTCTATTCGTCAGATATTTGACTGGGTCTAATTTAGCCAAGTGGAATAGAATGACAGAGAGGAAGTCTGGCATGGGCAATGGAAACGAAACCTCTTTTTACGCCTGTAAGTTCTTTGTCTATAAACCTTCAAATCGGTTCTTGGACAGAATCTTAATTGGCATGAGGGTCGTATTTTGTGTCTCGGAAGAAAAAAATAGGGGTCAGTTACTCAGTCCTATGAGGCATTTATTAAAAAAGAGGAAGACAGGGATGGTCCTTTTTGAAATGGGATGTCTCTCTTGATCCTTTCTTTCTCTCTTTCTCTCTATTTCTCTTCCTCTCTCTCTGCCAGGCTCTGCCTCGCTGTACTTATAAATCCTGACAAGGGTGTCAATATGTCAATGCAAATAGGCCGTGTAGCACCCTGCCTGGTGTACTGGGCCCTGCTCCAGCAGTGACAGGGAGACAAGAGCGAGAACCAGAGTGTGTGTGTGTGTGTGTGTTTCAGTGAGTAAGTGTGCAAAAAGAAAAGGAAGCTCATTTTCAGCACTAGCTGTCACTGCAACCTTGTATAAAGCATCCCCAGGTTAGGATTTTTTCTTTAAAAGAAAAAAAAAAAAACACAGAATTCGTTGTCGCTATTTTCTTGATTCTTTATTCAATACCTTAATGCAACTCTGTCTTTTCTCTCCAAGCTGCTACATGAACTGCATCAGTTGTGTTATCTATTAATTTATAATTAAGTGTGTTGCCTTATGCATTGATGATATCCAGAGCAGGGTACTGAAGTGGTCCCTCCTGCCCGTTGGCTAGGCAACGTCTTAATTTATTCGTCTCCGTGTCTCCTGTGCTGTCCCTTCTGCAGCTGTGAGAGGAAAGAGCTAAAGAGGTGATGATACTAGTGACACACGGCTGAGGTGTCTCCGAGACAGCCGAGTGTGGGGGTGGGGGGGGGGGTAGTAGGCGGAGGGGCCGAATGGCATAACTCATCACTTCATCATTCTACAGAGAAGAATTATTTTATATCAAAAGCCGAGGGTCCAGGAGAATTTCACATCCTGCTCAGACGTTCAGCTAATTTCGTAAAGTGAGACCACATTTCCGTACAAGTTGATTGTTTTGCATTGACAAGGCATTTAATGTTAAAGGTGTTTAATCCGTTTATAATGGTATCAAAAGGTTTCGAGACTAGCTCTGTTTTCACAGCAATACAGCGCTCCCAACGTACCTGCCACTTCTGGAATGTGTCCTGAAAGTCTTCTAAGCGTGTCAAGCACCTTCTGTGATTCGCACTGGATCTCTGCAATGGTGTCAAAACAGCATCCTTTGAGCTGGATCTTCATGTTCAAGAAGAAGGCGAAGTCAGCAAGAGCCAAATCTGGCGAGTAGGGTGGAAGTGAGATTATGTGGATTGTACTCCAACGATCATCGTGCACGAAAGGTTTAGACATCTGAGTTTATTGAAGGTCTTCCTGATCTCTCATCATCTTCCAGTGATGTTCTTTTACTCTACTACGCAGATTTGCCCAGTTTCACACAGAATTTCACATTTGCTATTTGTTCTAACTTGCTGACTATGATTAAATTGCAGATGTGGTAACGCACGTGGTCAGAATAGCACCAGTTATACCCTTCGTCTCTGAACTTTTTGATACCACCTCGTAGCCACAATTAATACTGTGAAACCTTCATGAAACTGGTTCCATTCATCACTTATGCTATGGCTGCTATAAACACTTGTTCCCTCACCAACTTCTGCTTATTTTTCACTCAAAGTTCAATAAACTGAAAGTTTGGAGGTGGAAGCTCAGTGGCTAAGACTCTGGGTTACTGGTCAGAGGGTCGGGGGGTTTCAAGCCCCACTATCGCCAAACTGCCATTCTTGGGGCCCTTGAGCAAGGCCTGTAACCTTCTGTGTTTAAGGGGCGCTGTATCATGGCTCACCCTGCACTTCTTAACATCACTTGGATATATGAAGGCAAGGTTGTAGCTCAGTGGTTAAGGCATTCGAATCTGGATCGGAAGGTTACCAACCTACTACTGCTGGGCCCTTAAGCAAGGCCCTGAATCCTCAACTGCTCAGTTGTAAGTCGCTCTGATTAAGAGCGTCTGCTAAATGCCATAAATGTAAATATGAAGAAAGAATGTTTATGTGCTGTAATGTACTTGTAAATAAAGCAACCTGTCATGTTACTATAAAACTGGAAAATGCTTCTCAGAGACTCCGTCCACATCCCACAGAAATTCTCTTTCAAGCCTCCAACAAGAAAAGGGAACTTTGGACCACTGTGAAAAATAAGGAGCAATAAATAAGCCCCCCTATTTTTTCGTCTAGCATTAAAAAAACATGTAAAGTACCTCAGAGGTGAAATGTAAATCAATTGGTCCTTTAGCTGATTGTTCATTTCTAGATTTCTAGAAGGAATCACTTTTAACCGCAACATTACAAATGGCTGCCGCTGTAAATTTCCGAGTTCCGGAAATGCTTATTCTGGGTGTGCATCACTAGGCTGTCAAAGAGTTCATTTTAAAGACGGTTGAACAGGACTGATGATGAAAGAAAACTTGTTGCATGCGCTGTTTTTAAAATGTCACACTTTGATAAAAAATTACAGCAAGCAAGGCAGCATGTGCTCAATCATATAACACACTGCACTGTGGCATTTAGTGTTCTCCTCCAAGCGTGTTGAGACACTGACCCATGCTCGGCTGCTCCAGCAGAAGTTTAGAAGCTGTTTTTCTGCGTCTATAAAGAATCTGCCATATTCATTATCATGTGTAGGTTTTCTCTTGTTGCTATACTGTAAACTACAGCCAATTTGGCAATAATGTGTGAGGTGAGCCACAGTCGTACAGTGCTAATGAGACCGAATCGGTGCACATGATGAAAAATGGCCGTAATTGCTATTTCCGTATCAGACTTATCTATAAATGTTGGAGCGTAATGCACTTGATCCTAAGAACTGAGCGAGATTAAATGCTTCATTTGCTGGAGATGAGTAGTTGAAACTGTGCCCGGTGTTTCGCTATTGACTGTTCATTGATTATCCCGGTGCCGGCAGTTAAGAAGAGATTTGCTGATGCTTGTTACTATGATGACATTCTGTATTAATGTTGATGAAGCACAATTACTGCAATAAATCAACGCAGGCGACGTTCACAACGACTCCTGCCAGGAAGGATCCCCTTGGGCAAACCTCGTGCACACTCATTTTCAGGTAGATACACAAACGCTGGCAAAAAAAGAAAGGTTCTTTCCACACACGCATACACATAAGCATCGCTATAGACACAAATTATTTACTCGCTCTTTTTTCCCAAAACCCAACCACTTGCATACCTACACCGTCAACCTGACATCGAGCCCTTGAGAATCGTGTGGAATTTCAATAGCATCATCAAAGCAACCATGCAGAGGGAGATCCTTTCAAGAGTCAGAGAATCCATGGAAACACACAAGGAATGAGATGCAACTCTATGTCATATGGTACCATCAATACACATTAAGTGTGTAACGGTACACATATGCATGCTGAACCATTTCAGTACAGGACTTTTGGTATCCTTGTTTAAAGATGCAATGCAATCCTTGTTTCACGAAAGGAACATATATCAATTTTGAGTTCCCACAGGAACATATTACATGGTGGACCGCAAGTTTGTTTAGCCTTCACCTGTGGCTACTGGATCCTTACCAGAAACAGTGTGTACTGAGCATGTGCGAAATCGATGAAAGGAATAAATTCATTAATGAATAAATGAATTTAATTAATTTCATAATTTTATAAATTATCTTGTGTGTTTGTTAAATGTAAAGCTTTGCTAAAGTACTCTGAAAATCACAGGGCAGTTAAGTAGAACATATCTTTGGAAAATTAACCATTAAATGTAAAGAAAACACACACAATTATATACACATCTGTATTACCCAAATGGGGTCTAACAAATATAAACTAATTACATTTTTCCATATATTTGATTTGATTTAATTAATTTCATTGGCGACTACTCAATTGAATCAATATAATAAAAAAGTGTATTACATTAATTTGATTTATTTTATTTTACTTTGATATTATTATTTTTTTATTTAAACCAAACAAGCAAGTTATCTGAGGTGGAGGTACGCGCTGGAGAGAAGGAGAATAAAAGTCAGTAGGAGGAAGACAGAGTACATGTGTGTGTGAATGAGAGGGAGGGCAGTGAAGTGGTGAAGAGGTGGAGAAGGTGGAGGAGTTCAGGTATCTGGGGTCCACAGTGCAAAGTAATGGAGAGTGTGTTAGAGAAGTGAAGAAAAAAGTGCAGAGTATCTGTGAGAGTTAAATGGAAAGTTTAAAGGACTGTGGTGAGACCTGAGATGTTGTATGATTTAGAGACAGTGGCATTGAGTAAAAGACAGGAGGTGGAGCTGGAGGTAGCAGAGCTGAAGATGTTGAGATTAGATGTTGAGGATTAGAAACGAGAGGGACAGCGCATGTAGGACGTTTTGGGGGAAAAAGTGAGAGAAGCGCGATTATGCTAGTTTGGACATGTGCAGCGGAGGATGGAGCCACCAGGAAGGAGGAGAAGAGGAAGACCAAGGAGGAGATTTATGGATGTGGTGAGGGGAGACATGCAGGTAGTTGGTTTGAAAGAGGCAGATGTAGAGGACAGGGTGGTATCGAGACGGATGATCCAGTGTGGCGCCCCCTAATGGGAGATGCTGAAAGAAGTTTACGTTACACCCCTAGTGCACATTTGAAGACTTAATTAACAGAAAAATAAGATTTTCTGACTATCAAACTCGTAAAAAAAAGACACAATAAGACTAAATCAAACAAGGAATCGGACAATTATGTTGGAATGTTTGATTTGCATTTGGGGCAGTGAAAAAAGTAATTTCAGATGAACCCTGGCTTTTCCAGATGAAAACATTTACTACAACAAATTCTATTGTAAGCCAATATAATGAAAGACATTCCCAGAGCCAGTGAAAGGCCAAGGTCACTCGTGGTGTTCTGCTCTAAAACATGGCCTACAGTATTAGTTACTGTATCTGTCTAAAATCTTATATATTTGGCATTTCCTTTGACATTAAAGAGTAAAAAAGGTGACTATTCCATCTGGGGAAATACCAGCACTTGTATTATGGACTGGCAATATACCCACATGCTGCAGCTCAGAGCTTGCAGTTTTCTACCTGGCAGGTCCCAAATTAAATCATCTCTGATTGGTGCCAGTAAAAAGGCAAGGAGTTGCAAAAAAGACATTTCATTTATTATTTGGGACAGCAGTAGTGAACTTACCCTGCACTCCCACACACAAAGAGATGTTTAGTTCTAATTTCAGCCCAGTAAAAAAAAAAGGGGGGAATTTTTTTGCCATGATGACAAAAAAAGGCTACTTTGTCCCATTAGTCCTACAGCATGGCGCTTTCCGCCTTGTGATGAGCCCTGCTGGTGCCAGTCTGTAATGCGCTGCCTCTGTAGCGCCGAATTGCTGCGATACATCACAGCTGCAAGTGCAGCAAAACACTGTAGCAGGACAGACCATTTCTCCTAGTTAACCTCCTTAACTGGATTACTTCCTGCCATCTTGCAATCTCTACTGCAGAACCTCACACCAGCGTCGGATCCATCAACGAGAGCAGGGTCAAGTACGAGCTAATGGTTAGCAAGCAACAAAAACAAGGCAAGAAGGGGAGGTCATTTATTAATACAAGCAGGGTTATAGAATGATGGAAATTTTTCTTTTAGGTGGGAATCTAATTGAAGATTTTGTTTTTGTTTCATCCAATATGGGCAAAAAAAAATCAGTCTTGCATGACTTAAGCCAGATGCGATTGCGACTGCGCGATTTTGGCCAAGAGACAAATTTTTCAAGATTCCTATAATCCTTGGCTAAAATCTGCAGTCTTTGATCACAGGCTTGTTTGCCGACAGCAGAATAATGGCGGTTGTGATTCCTCCGATGAAATTCTGGCAGTGTCAGAAAATTTCAGACTTTGTCCTGCAGTGTGACTTCTCCTACGACGACTGTCAATCCAAGAGCCAATAGGAACGCAGAACCTGATGACTCAATTAGTGTGACAACTTCAATCTGCTACGATTGTTTTTGTTTGCTGCGAGCTACAGTAAAATCGGCGAGAGAACACGGGTCTGAACGTGTTACGGATTGATGACGTAAAACTTATTTTTATTGTGTGCATCAATTTTTGACTGTCATACAATCTGACATTATGACAACTGATGTCCTACAGTTTGACATGGGGATCATGTTCTTACAGTCTGACAAGAAACAAACGCAAAGAGATATTAAAAAGTGCAGCGTGTGCATAGGCAATAGGTAAGAAGACTGACTTTGCAGTTGTAAAGCCATCTCAGTTTGCCAGCTCTATTAACAGAAGTGCATGTTGTAGGAGAAGAAGAACTGAAGTGGATTGACTTCTGGTTTGGCCTTGATCCAACATTCTTGTCTTTCCTCCATCAGTTGTTAGATATTGATCATTGGCAATCCTAAATGTCAGGGCAGTGACCCTTTGCCTGAGGCACAGAGTTTTCGAATTATTTGCAATTTCCTACAGCTCAAACCAATACTGTTGGACTGTCTCATTTCCTCAGGACAATATGTCAAATTATGTGAAACTAATGCCTGCTAGTAGACCTCTTCTTCTTCTTCTTTTTCTTTCAGCTTATCCCTGCATGTCTTCCCTCACCATATTCATAAACCTCTTCCTCATCCTCTTTACCGTCTTCCTGGTGGCTCCATCCTCAGCATTCTCCTACCGATATACCCCATGTCCCTCCTCTGCACATGTCCAAACCATCTCAATCACCCCTCCCTCACCTTGTCTCCAAAACGTCCTACATACGCTGTCCCTCTAATAAACTAATTTCAAATACTGTCCATCGTCGTCACTCCCAATGAGCATCTCAACATCTTTAGGTCTGCTACCTCCAGCTCCTCTCCTGTCTTTTACTCAATGCTCAAAACTCAATGCTCAAACTTAAACACTGTCTCAAAACCATACAACATCGCAGGTCTCAAATGCCAAAAATCTTTTGTTAATTTACACATGAATTTAGTCCAACCCATCATCAGCACAAGAATGATCTTTGGATCGTCCTAGCTTTTAAACTGGGTGTTTTTTATGTTTCAAAAAATACTTAATTTGATGCTCTTGCAGGTAATGTAGCAGCCATAACAGCTTGTGTCTCAGTAGGATCTTTGACCTCTTCACTGCTTCTCTGCGTTCTAACTCACTCATCTGCCTCAGATGCGAACATGGCGAGCGCCAGGTTTTGAGACAAAACTCACAATACAATTCCATCGCAGTGCCATGCTTTTGATGCCGTTGCAGTTCTAACATCACATCTGATGCGCAGTCGCTCTTTATAAAGAACAGATTGCCCTCGTTTCAGAAAAGATGAATATCCGCTCGTTGAAAAGTGCAGACTTTCTGGTTTGCACGTTTGTCACCTGTTTGTCAAAGAACAACAAAGTACAATTCTATCAATATTCATTATTGAGTCGTTAGTAACAGGGTTATATTTTATATTTCCCTCCTACTTGCTTTCTGGTGTGATTTGGTATCCTTGGCAGACTTTCTGTCTATGCCCTGTAGCTCTGTGTTAACAATACATCTGTTAGACTACAAGCCTCCCTGAGCATGAGTTACACAGCAGACATGAGGGTCTAACACCTCCACACTCTGTTAAATTTAATTTCTCCTGCAGGTGCTGTAACAATTATGAACCTCAGTTGGGGCAAAACGTAAGATTTTCCACTTAAGCAGCACGTCTGAACACTAGCCTGGCTAACAACAATGGTTGTTATGTCAAGATCACGAGAAAATATATCACACCGTTTTTTAGAGTTTGAGCACACAATGATAATGATATCGAGTAACCTATACATTGAACAACCTACCCAGTAAACAAGTAACGTCAAGAAATCAGAGGTGTGCTGGAGCTCTGTTTATGTCAATTGCTGCCATGTGTTGCTAGCAACTCTTCGGCTAACTGCTAACTCAAGTTAGGAGGCACACTAGTGTATAGGACGTCTTTTGATGTGTTTTCTGGTAGCATTACATTTTACATTTCAATTAGGAGACCCAAATCTGTTCAATAAACATATGGTTTCCATGGGTTGGAGTGAATGATCTTATATATATATATATATATATATATATATATATATATATATATATATATATATATATATATATATATATATATATATATATATATGTGTCTATATACATGAATTAGACAGAATATGTCCAGATCCCTGACATTTGTTCATAAATGAGGTGTTCTCAAACCTGAATTTTAAAGATAAGCATGCCAGATAACACTAGCTAAAGTGAAATGATCTGATTGTAAAAAGACAGACTATAATAACTAGCCTGGTAACAAAGTAATAGATGTACACAAGGCCAATGAAACCTGATTAAGCTGAAAAGATAGTGAGAGTTTAGCAGAAGAGTCTACGAGGCATCATATCGCACCTCACTGGGGTGCTATGGAGTGAGATTCTCAACTCTGAGATAAACCAGCACCCTTGATTAGTAGCACAGCTTCAGAGCAACACGATCAGCTCTGAATTCTGCTTATCAATACGTTTTTGTTGTAAAAATAAATCTGTACACATGATCAACAGTGTGAGCAAACGGTGTGTATATGCAATATATTTGTGTGACTGGTGAATTTATCTTTACTCGTTTATTCTTATTCTGTATCTTTTTTATGACTTTCTCCCGTTTTCTCTCTGAAAGCAAAATCTAGCATCACCACATTCCCTATGAGAGACAAAACAAAGACTGTCTGGGGGATGTGAATAAACCATGAATACGTCCCAGTGGATCCCCAGGATCTACAAGCCTGGACTGACAGCCAACTGTTTTTCATGCAGTTGCATGGAGAGTTTGGATGTGTCAGCACAGATATCAGGTTTTATCCAAAGGATACAAGAATCTCCTGTATTTCTTAGCACGCATGAGTGTAGCTCCCTTATAGTAATGCTGAAGTAAAAAAAAAGGGAAAACTAATGGTCTTTTAGGTTCAGCATCATCATACAATAATCAATTACCAATCAGGCATAACATTATAACATTATAGCATTATGAGCTGTGAAGTGAAGAACACTGATTATCTCTTCATCATGGCACCTGTTAGTGGGTGGGATTTATTAATGAGCGAGTGAACATTTTGTCCTCAAAGTTGATGTTAGAAGCAGAGAAGGCTGGTCTGTGTGGTCCGATCCAACAGACGAGCTCCTGTATCTCAAACTGCTGAAGAAGTTCATGCTGTTGATGCTCGATGGGTCAGAACTGTTTGGCAGCAAAAAGGGGACCAACACCATATTAAGCAGGTGGTCATAATGTTATGTCTAATCGGTGTATATGAGCTATTAGTAATGTATAAGTAAAAAAAATAATAATAATAAAACCCAATTCTAAAGGCAGAAACTGTCTTTTACTTTCAGCATTATCTTCTGTGATACCTTTATGTACACAGACTCGCAATATGACATTATAACATTATGAGTGGTGAAGTGAATAACACTAATGATCTCTTCATCATGGCACCTGTTAGTGGGTGGGATATATTTATTAGGCAGCAAGTAAACATTTTGACAGCTAGACGACTGGGTCAGTCCATCAGTGTTATTCACTTCACCGGTCATAAGGTTACAACGTCATAATGTCATGCCTGGTTGGTGTATATTGACAATCCTTCCAAAGGCAACCAAAATGGCATCAATTCCTAACCACAGGTCTATGTGATGCTGTATGCAGCATTTTTCTGAATCCTTTTTTTTTTCCTGCTAGTGAAAACCCTGTTGATTCAGAACACTGTGTCATGAATATGGTGCAGCCTGGGTAATGGCTGCTGAATTGCAGTGAGTACGAGTCAGTAATTACAGGTCTGGAGCGTGGCATTCGCTGTGTCACTGACTGCTTGATAATAGGCCCTTGATTGAGTAATTGCGGGTTTGAGGGCCACGCTGACGGGTGGAGTCTGTAATGATAGCGCAATCGCTCGTTCATTCATGCCCTATTGCTGACTGGTTTGCACAAATAGCACCAAAGGAGGTCAGTTAACAACCGCTCAGTACAAAATTGATATAATAACCACACTCAAAGGTAATGATACTTGAGCTGGGCTCAGTCTGACTCACTACAGTGGTTAGAAACACGAAGGCGGAGCATCTCTTACTATAAACACCTGCCATTCTACTGAAAATCTCCACACAGCCAAAACAATAAGACTCACTCAAACCACACGATATCTGAGGATACATAACCGACATTTATCCACACTAATCATAGAAAAAAGAGGGCAGTCGTGGACACAGACTGGACTTTCTAGTCATCTCAAAGCAAAGAAGCGACGTGAGGCACTTTAAATTCATGCTAGCAGGCGCTTCATTGCTCCCACAATCCCCTGTTGTTCCTGAAATACTACGTAGTGTTAAACAAACAGCCTGAACCTGTGTCTCATCTGACTGTTTAGCCTCTTTTATGTATCCGAATTGACCCGGTTCTTCACAGCAAGAGTAGCTAGTACTACTCTGTGACTCTCAGTTGTGTAACACCTTCAGGACAACCTCACAGAGATTACTATTAGCCTCTTAGAGCCTGGAGCTGAGCAGCAGTGGTGATGTGATTGAGGCCAACGGACAAAAGGGTTTACTTGTCACACGAGAACATGATCCACCCTGCGAGAGGAGTGGAGGTGAGGATATAATTGCATGGGGCGTTGGAGCATGATAAAAAAAAAAGAAAAAAGCAGGGCTTCGGCTTCTCCTAAAAGAGCAACACCTCTTGGGGAAAAGGCCAAGTGGCAGCCTGCTTGTGTAGCGAAACAAACACGGCAGCGGCAGCCATTCATTATGAGCAAGTCTCTCATCCATTCCTGCTCTCTGTCACCACCTTGGTTGTGCCTTTTTGCAACTCTCTGGCTGACAGATAAACTGAACGCTGTCTCCGGGTCTCTGATATCTTTATTATTCTGGCAACATTACCAGCCAAGTTGCCCTGGGGATCTCTGCACTGAGACTTTTTTGGCCTGTAAAATCTTCTGTATATCGGTTTAGGAACTGTATACCATTATACGTTGCTACAGTGAAAGAATGCACAACTGAAACATTTTCACAAAGTAACAGGGTCGATATAGCTGAGGAGCTAAATCTACACAGTTAATTGAAAGCAAGATTTAAGTTCAAGCATCTAGGTTCTCGCGTTATCCCAGAGAACCAAGATGATGCCCATTGGGATATCTGGGGAAAATATGCAAAACTCCACTGAGACAGCAAGTCAGACCTCTATATCTGTATCTGTATATTTTCCCTGTTTTTCTAACACCAAAGCCTGTCATCATAAAGCCCATCCCGTTCTCTGGTCCACCAGGCTCTAAGTTCAGATGGACAGTCAGCTGCTTCCACTGGCTTAATAAGCAATGGCTTTCGCTGGCTTGATAATGGAGAGCTGTGACCAGGGAAAAATCAAACATTTCCCTCCAAATACTACTACATGCTACAAGACATAAAATAGGCCCATTCACACATTAATAACACAGTGATTTCTTGTACAAACATGTGATCAATAAAAAAAATATCCTGGTAAATTATAAAGGAAAAGTTGATCAATGTAACAACCAAAAGCTTTTCAAATCACACAATCATTAGAAGTGTGATATTTTGGAAGGTGAGGGATGGAAAAGGAGTGTGCTATTATCGATCTTTAAGAATAAGGGAGAAGCGCAGACCTGCAGTAACTACAGGGGAATTAGGTTCACCATGAAGTTATGGGAAAGAGTAGTGGAAGCCAGGCTGAGAGAAGAGGTGACCATCTGTGAGCAACAGTGAGCACCACAGATGTCTTATTTGCTTTAAGAATGTTGATGGAGAAGTATAGAGAAGGTCATAAGGAGTTGCATTGTGTGTTTGTGCATTTAGAGAAAGCGTACGACAGAGTGCTGAGAAAGGACTTGTGGTATTATATGAGGAAGTCAGGTGTGTCAGAGAAGTATGTGAGGGTGGTGCAGGACATGTATGAGGACAGTGTGACAGCAGTGAAGTGTGCAGTAGGAACGACAGACTGGTTCAAGGTGGAGGTTAGACTGCATCAAGGATCGGCTCTAAGCCCTCTCCTGTTTGCAGTGGTGATGGACGCGTTCAGACAGGAGTCTTCGTGGACTATGATGTTTGCGGATGATATTGTGATTTGTGGTGAGAGTAGGGAGCAGGTTGAGAAGATCCTGGAGAGGTGGAGGTACGTGCTGGAGAGAAGAGGAATGAAAGTCAGTAGGAGTAAGATAGAGAACATGTGTGTGAATGAGAGGGAGGGCAGTGGAAGGGTGCAGTTGCAGGGAGAAGAGGTGGAGAAGGTGGAGGAGTTCAGGTACCTGGTGTCAACAGTGCAATGTAATGGAAAGTGTGATAGATACATTAAGAAAAGAGTGCAGGCAGGGTGGAGTGGGTGGAGAAGAGTGATAGCAGGAGTGATTTGTGATAGAAGAGCATCTGTTAGAGTGAAAGGGAAAGTTTATAGGACTGTGGTGAGACCTGAGATGTTGTATGGTTTAGAGACAGTGGCATTGAGTAAAAGACAGGAGGTGGAGCTGGAGGTAGCAGAGCTGAAGATGTTGAGGTTTTCGTTGGGAGTGACGAGGATGGACAGAATTAGAAATGAGTTTATTAGAGGGACAGCACATGTATGATGTTTTGGAGACAAGGTGAGGGAGGTGAAATTGAGATGGTTTGGACATGTGCAGAGGAGGTACATGGGGTATATCGGTGGGAAAATGCTAAAAATAGAGCCAACAGGAAGGAGGAAAAGAGGAAGACCAAGAAGGAGTTTTATGGATGTGGTGAGGGAAGACATGCAGGTGGTTGGGGTGGCAGAGGCAGATGCAGAGGACAGGGGGGTATGAGGAAAGATGATCCGCTGTGGCGACCCCTCATGGGAGAAGCCGAAAAAAGAAGAAGAAAAAGAGGCTCAAGACACACATTGCAAATGGTACCAAATAACCAATTGTTCCAGCTTCTTAAACAGATAATCTTATGCACGGTCATTGCTGCTGAGATTACGGGGATGAGGCTTGGTTAGAAAATGACAGTGGATCATGTAGTGAGTGCAGAGAGCTCACTTTTCAAAGTCATAAGAACATTAAAGGTTTAGTCACAAGGTTCTTGTTCTGTTGCACCGTATACGTAATATTCATAGAAAATTCCTCCCTTAGACACAGGAATACACTTTGTAAAGGTTGCCAGTGCAGAGCATTAGGTGTATAGCACCATACACAGACTTATTTGCATCTATAAAAAATGTAGAGTCACGTTTTCAGAAAAAAAAAGTGAGGACACCAGAAGAAGTGAGGACACCAGAGAACACAGAGGAAAGCAATGTTATGTTGAAAAGCAATTAAATGTCTATGTCCTTTTTTTCCCCGCTCAATACTGTAGCGTATAGTGGTGTCCGTGAATTGTGACAGCACGCATCGCTGTATTAAAAGTTTCTTTTAATAAATAATTAATAATCTGCCATCAAAACATATTTACTTTTGCTTTGAGGAAAACAATGGCTTTCTCCATCAGCAGATGTTCCAGCCAGCTGTTGTCCTCAATAAACGGCTTTCTCAGACACTCAGCATTCCTGCGCTCATGAAAATAACCTGGCCCACACCAAAGAGTCCAGCCACGTAATCATAGGTTTCCTTTAAAAAAAAATGCGGTTTTCTTTTGCCCCGTGTTAGAGCCGGAAAGTAAAAATAGTTAAGACTGAAATATCAGGGTATGTGTAGAAGCTGTGGCTGGGAGTGTAACGAAGATTTAGAGCTGCTCCATATGCAGGATGGCCCTCAGCATCAGCAGCGCATCTGACCCTGAGGGTTTCAAGCTGAAGAATAGCAGGAAGACACACTTCACACAACACATCACACAATGTTCTTTGTGACAGAGCGCAAACTGAAACAGAGTGATAGGGTAACATAAATCATAAAACTAGATTTGACCTACATTTCAACAACTTACTCCAATGCATTTTGATATTCAGTTTTGAAACTTTTTGAAAACGCCAAATTTGTTAGCCTTAAGGTTGTTTATATGCTAGTATACGCCGAAACATCGACGCAATTCGCATTTAGAAGATGCCTGCATTCATAATTGTCTTTCAAGACCACCAATACTGATCAAGTTTGCAGACATCATTCTGCACTTCAAATTTACTGTCCAATCATATGCTCTCTAAAAGTGCCCCACCCCCACCTTTTAAGTCAAACTGGGAATTTTAATATTACAGGTATAAAATAAGTGTAATAAGTAATAAGTGTCTAGTGTGTCTCATCACTGACATGCGGTGCACATGTTACAGGCCGGTCCAGACGCCGCTAATCAAGATGGCAGACAACAGTGTTAGCATGGAACGGCGTGTGGTGAAAAGGTTTCTGGTGAAAAGGCGTAAAACCATCGGTTTTCTAAAGAAGAACAGTTCGGTGATGAGCCCCGGTAAGACATTTAAATGGTGTAAACGTTTTAAAGATGGCTGTACCTCCGTCAGTGACAATCCCGATCTTGGTGGTTTCCTCAAGATGAAGTAAATCAAGCGGTCCTAGGATGGTTCAAGCGTACAAGTATGCCAAATCTTTTCAGGTGTTAGTTAAATGCAGGGATAAGTGTATAAATGGAGCGGGGGGAGTAGAAAGAAAAATAAATGCAGTTTCACTCCTTGAAATTGGTTCTTTTACTTCTTAAAATTCCCGGGCTGACTTGAACATCTCGGGTGGTAGAAACCTCTTTGCGATTGATGAGCGAGAGAACCCATGTCAGAAAGCATTGGGTTTTGGTCTGGCCTGCCAAAGCCTGTATGAATGGATCTAATTGTTAACTACGGCTTAGCTTAAGCTCTGCGGAAAGTTAAATGTTAGTGGATATTTATAGGATGTTCCTCCTGATATGACCCACCATGTTTCAGTGGAAATTACATTAAGGCATTGCAGGACGATTTTAAAGATGACCAAGAATAAGATAGATGTCAGTCAACTAGCTTTTTTACAGGATTTCTGTACTTAGACAGAATTGAAAGCCATTGAAGATATAGATGTGAAGACACCAACCTTAGAAATACTACTAGAATATTTAATTATTGTTAGCTTTTTTTTTTATTATGTTATTTATACAGTGAAAATAAATCTTTATTGAATGTAGGTTAAGAGACATTGCTCAAGGGGTTTAGCAGTGGCAGATTAATGGCACTAGGATTTGAACTCAATACTCTGAACAATATTCTGATCAAAAGTCCAACATCTTAACCACTGTTCTACCACTGTCACTTTCCCTTCTCCTTGGATCCGTCTTTGATTGCACATTTGTTTGGCCGAGCTTCCCAAGCAGGTTTCAGAGTAAAGCTTTTCATTATGCACTTTACGAGGAACAGGGTTTGGAGATTCATACACATCATAAGTTGTTTTTATTTGGTGGCCATTTAAAATGTGTGGATAAGGATGTTGCTTCTTGCTTCCTGCTTTCCCATTAAAGGGTTAATGAGCTTGTCCATCATTAAAGCTTTTATGTACTGTAAACTTTTATACCACATGCTTTTCCTTTCATAAAAGACCTCAATTAGAAGGCTAACCATCCAAAGAACCTGTGGCAGAAATGTGCTTTTTTATGAGTGCTTTTTGTTTTTAGAATTTCTTAGTGGGACGTGCGTTCTGACTGGTTCATTTGGCTTTGTGTTTTGGCGAATGTCTTCCGTCTTGGTTTACAAATTTTGAAAAAAAGTATACGAGATTTGGGGTTGTATTTTTGAGATATGACTGGGAAAAAAAACTGACCCACCATAAACTTTTTTTTAGAGAAAAAAAAAGATTCTACTTTGAATGTATACAGTATATAAAAACCCATAAGGTTTTAAGCTGTCTAATAAGCTGCCATCACTATAAACCATTGATTTAGCTCATGGTTTGAGCGTCAGCAGGCCAATAAAAAGCTGCACAAGCCAATACTCGGGTATAATGCAGACTGTGAAAATGGAGGCCCTAAAGAGTCATGGCGATCAAAAAGAAATATGAGAGGAGACGAAAATATGGAAAAACATTGGACTTTTTTTTTGGAAGGTCAATAATTCAAATCACAGCAGGACTAACATCCTGCCACCCTTGAGCTGGACCCAAATACAATTTGCTCTAGAATTACATAAATGTATAGTTCAATGTAGGGCTGTAACGATTCCTTAATAACTCCGATAATTCGATTAGAAAAATTCGTAATTTTAAATGCTTCATTTAGACCATTTAACTAAACACAGAACACTGTGTTTCCCACGGACGATTATTATTGACGCACAGCCTGTTAAACTCTGGAGCTCTCTGGACATGTAACACAGAAGATGCTGCAAAATGAAAGAGAATAGCGGAAGGGAAGAAAAACAGCGAGGAAAGGCAAGGAAAAGATTCAGGCCAAAGAAAACGGCTTTCCAAAGTTTGGGATAATTTCAGACTAAAACATAAAGAAATTCCGGTGCAGTGTGTTTGCCATTTTTTTTATAATTTAAATTGATTTGTATATTTTTATTTATATACCTGCGGACTGTAGATTCTGTAGTAGTGGAGCACATTTTTGAAGCTGGCGATAAACATTGTTTTAGATTGTGGAAAATTTCAAGCAGCTTTTCCAAAGACAAAAAAAACACATACTGTGTGAGATTTAATAAATAAATACATTAACAAGAATAAATTCCATTAAACTAATAATTTCCTATGAACTACTGTACACGGCAACTGCAGAAGGATATTTTGAACGCAACTGTATTAGTATTTCGATGCAATTTGGCAATTAAATGCATTAAATAGGTTTATTTTTCACCGATATTCTTGTATGCAATTTCAGCAATAAATTTTTCTAAAACGAAAAACAAATTATTTGTTGTAATGTAACCTGGATAAGAAATCCTTTTTCATTATGAAAGAGCAATACTAAATAAGAGAGAGAAAATATTTTAGTTCGTACAAACAGAACTTCCTGGTTTCATTAGTAAAAAGCTCAAGGTAAAAAAAATTGAGGTTGGAATCAACTATAAAAAAGGTCAATGTTTACTTCCAGTTTTTATGCAATTAAAAGATCAGTATATCACATGCAGAGGTCTGACAGAACATGGATCATTAGCGGACACCACAGTTTTTTATGAGGACGCAAAAAATTCCCTGAGGAACAAAAAAAAGTGGAAGGGTCTCTGTGAGGAAAATAAAAAAGTTGCAAAAACAAAATAATCGTTTGAATATCTTTGTGAGAGTATGCAAAATTCTGAATGAATGCAAAGAACCCGTAGGAGGAACATGAAGAATTGAGATATACATTTTTAACCCATTTTTCCC
>NC_139587.1:3563857-3583857 GCF_946808225.1 Silurus aristotelis | reverse complement strand
CACCCTTAGGAGGTGCTTTGTCTAAAAAAAAAAATCAATCAATGTCCATGTTAAAACAAACATCTCAAAACGAAATTTAAGACCGATATGCTATGACACAGTAGGATACATTTCTACATATTGTATTGATACATGGACATATTGTATTGGTCCCACCATCTCTCAGGGTAAGAAGTAGGTATACATCACTCTTTTCTGTTCTGGCGCAGAGCTGGTGGAATGACCTTCCTTTCTATCTTCAGGTGAAGAACAGGTGAAGACCTACCTCTTCCTGACACACTAAAACTACTGCTTATCTTTCCTGTTTGTTGTATGTATTTATGTCAAGAGGTGGTATCAAAAAGTTTCGAGACTAGTTTTGTAACACACCAACAGATGGCAGCACAAGGCTGCATGCACAGTCACATGGAGCACCATTCTTCATAAGTCACTGTGGCAAAAGACATTGACCTGTGTACATCAGGAGCTGTGGAACTGATGCTATTCTGACTATGTGCGTTACCACGTCTGCTCTTCTGACCATTCGTGCACCCTGCCACCAAGCTCTTTTCACATGTATGTTTCTCTTTGGAAACAACAGGATCACTTCTGCACCCACCGTACTCCTCGGATTTGGCTCTTGCGGACTTCACCCTCTTCCTGAATAGGAAGATCCAGCGCAAAGGTCATCATTTGGACACCGTTGCAGAGATTCACCATGAATCGTCTGGAAAAATTCAGCATTGAAAGATTTGTCTGTACGCCTTAACCATCCTAGGACAGATTTATTCATAGATATAGAGTTTAAAGCATTTTTGTACGTTGCTCTGGAAAAGGCTGTCTGAGAGCACACAACATGCCGTAGTGTCCTTGTGTCTGTTTTAGGGAAAGAATCAACCACTGTGTAGGAACACGACATCTTAGAACACACAATGCTGCAAACCTTTGAGGCTGATAGGCTTCAACATGCTAAGCTACATTTCTTAGATGCTTTTCTGTTCACCGTGGTTGTAAAGAGTGGTTATTTGTTTTGCTTTAGACTTCCTGTCAGATCAAACCAGTTTCCTTTGACTTAATGTTCTTTGTCCTTGAATCCAATGGGCTGCAACAAATCAGGTACATACCTGGTTGACAGAAACAAGAATATGAGGCGTCTTTGGCCACCTGGTGTTTCACTTTTTTGTCAATTTTCACATCTGATGATGAATAAAAAAACTTTTAGAAAGCACACAATCAGGGACACAGGAGGTCAGCCATGTGCCATGTGTGGGGTCAAACACGTGATTTACGTTTGTTTGCATGGATTAGCATAACCGATGAGCAGAGGGACGGACTTTAATTGTGCACTTGAAAGGTTCGATTCTGGAGCTTGAGGGTCGGTGGCATCGGGTCAGAATTAATCTGCCGTATCCATAAAATTTTTATGTGCATCATTCTGTAGCTACCATGTGTAGAATGATGAACACATGAACAAGAACCATCATGCTGTGAGCCTTTATTAGACAGCCATGTTGTCGGCTGGGGTTTTGACCCCTGCCAGGAACGTGGGTTATTTTTAGATATTTGGTCTCCCACACACACACACACACACACACACACACACACACACACATGACAGGATGAGACCACCCTTTTACAAGCCTATTAGTTTTGACCAAAACAAATAGAAGAATATTAGATATACCAAACATCCTGAATCATTTTACATTTTTCTATTTTATATATTTAATTCATCTATAATATATTCTATATTTTTTATTTATTTACTTTTATTCTATTTTTATTCTTTAACCTCACCGAATTTACCTCATAGTTGCTCAGCTTGTGTTTTAGCCTAGTTACTCTTACCTTCTATTAAATCTATGAATTATTCATTAAAAGCATTAAATATACCTTTTTAAGGGTGTGATTTTCTCCTTTACTAATATATTTTGAATATTTTTTATCTTGTCATCTTTACTAAACATTACAGTTATGTTATGAATGAAACAAACTAGCTAGCTAGTAAAATCATGCTAGTTTTTTCAGTGACCAGGGGACCATGTGGTCACGTTTTAACCGAATCCAACATATACACAGGGTGATTAGATTATATAACTCAGTATATCTTCATTATGTCAGGAGGAAAAAGTAAAAAAAAAAAAACAACAGATGTGTTTTTATCCTTTTACTGAAATTTTAGCTTGTGAGAGCCGAATGCTCAAAATGAAAAAGTCCAAACAAAAAAGTCCCTTTGTGAACGTATTGTGTCAAGGACGCGCGCATTCTTTAAGATAAAAGGGAGGAGTTGAAGATGCATTCATAAATGCATGTCTCACAGCCTGTCTGTCTGTCTGTCTGTCTGTCTATCTCTACTATCGGTTTATCTATCTGACACTCTTTCTGTCAGTCTCTCTGTCTGCCTATGTATTTTTTTGTTTTTCTCTGTCTGTCAATTCCTCTCACTGTCTGTCTCTTTATCCTTCTGTCTGTGTGTCTTTCTCTTTTTCTGTCTGTCGCTCTTTATGCTTTTCTTTGTTTATCTGTCTGTCTCTCACTCACTCTGTTTAGCTCTCGGTCTGTTTATCTGTTGAGCTCTCTTGCTGCCTATCTGTTTATATGTCTCTGTTTGCTTATGTGTATGTCTCTCTTTGTCTACCTCTTGGTCTGTTTATCTTTCTACTTGTATGTCTTTTTTGTCTCTCTGCCTGTTTATTTGGAACATTTGTCTGTCTGCCTGTCTGTATCACTATTTACCATCTATCTACTAGAGGTCTGTCTGTCTCTCTGTCTATTTCTCAATGTCTCTATGTCCCTTTCTTCCTCTGTGTTTATTTCAGTCTCTCTCTCTCTCTCTCTCTCTCTCTCTCTCTCTCTCTCTCTCTCTCTCTCTTTCTCTCTCTCTCTCTCTCTCTCTCTCTCTCTCTAAGTCTCTCTGTATACACACCAGAGCTGTTATAATTTGTATGTGTTTGTGGTTTTGTGTTTTTGTGTTCACACTCTAATTCCCTCCTGCTATAAGTTGCTCAGTCACACAGTCATGTAGTTCAGATGCCTGTAAAGGGGTTTTAAAGTATCCAAATACAAATTCTGGTATATATTATGCACATAAGTTAAACAGTATACACACTGATTGTGGCTGGCAGGGTGTGGTTTTAGTACCGACTGTAATTAGTGGTGTGAAGGTGTGAGTTTGGGGGATCAGTGAGTCGTTAGTGAGTCGTTTCACCTGAGCATAATTATTCTAATCATTTTACCGTCTGTGTCATTTCTGTCATTTGTTCCTCTAGGTGTGTGTGTGTGTGTGTGTGTGTGTGTGTGTGTGTGTGTGTGTGTGTGTGTGTATGTGTGTGTGTGTGTGTGTGTGTGTGTGTGTGTGTGAATTTTGCTTAATAAACTATCATTGAGCAAACTGTGACAATTTTTTTCTTTTATTTCTAGATATTTTGATGAGCCAAAAAACAGACATGCTCTAATCACACCTGTTTTTGTGTGTTCTGCCTGTGGAGGGGTTTTTGTGATTAAAAATGGTCTCTACTACCTCGAGTGAACGTGACGGGTCATGATCTCAATTGAACTGTGCAATTTTCAGCCTGTTAGCAAGAAACACTCGGGCCACTGCCCCGTGAACTTTCCAGCGCAGCCCATTTGAGAGAAGCATGACTGCTCTTGGGTTTTTTGTTTTCGAGCAAAATTTGTTGCACTCGAAATATTGTATATGCAATTGTGGTGTGTGTGTGTGTGTGTGTGTGTGTGTGTGTGTGTGTGTAAGAGGAAGAGCAACAGGTCAAATATTTTATATTATATTATAATATTTGGCAGAATTCCTGACTTGGGTTAGTTATACCCACTGTCTGAGGGCAGTCTGATATTTGTATATGGATTTTTTTCCTTGAGAGAAAATGTCCACTTTTTTTTTTTTTGCTTTGGCAGAAGTGTGAACAGATCAGCGTGTGATCTTGCAGCAGGGCATCGAATTAGGTTTATCTGTTAATTCGGCATCGTTATAAAAATAAGTGGTTTTTTTTTTTATCTTTAAAGACTCAATTAGGGTTTCGCAAAATGGAGGCCTGCTTTTTAGTGCCGCAACAAAGAAAGAAAAGTGTTAGAGTTACCATTTTCACCCTGAAGTACACAAGTACAACATCAGGAATTGAGCAGAATGAAGACTATCTAAAGAAAGGAGGGTAAGCAAAAACTTTTTAAAAATAAAAATTTAAGTTTTAAATATTGTCTTATCGCTTTACATTTCTTTTTTCTTAATTGGTACTAAACATATTAGGGGGACAAGGAGACAAAGAGGTGCAATTATTTGTGAAATATGAAATATACAATATGCACGTGTAAAAAAAAAGTTATGTGGTAGTGGGTGTTGTGCAATAAGTCTATAAGATTTGGCATCCAATTGGTTTAAAATGTTCTGACCAATCAGATTGGAGAATTTGACAGCATTTTGGTGTAAAGTTACAAATACATGCATGCAGTGTGTATGCACCTGCGTCATCATTTAAACATCTATGGAATGCTCCCAAATACATTTCATTACACCACTGATTGGCTGGATGGTGTGCTTTTGTAGGAAGTTCAGGTCAGTTTGATCATAATTTCACATGAATAAAATTCAGGTGGGATTGGCAGCTTTAAGTCCACACTAATACATTTCTGTTTGAAAACGCATAATTTTCTGTTAGATTTGGCCTTCAGTCAACATTTAGATGCCGTTTTTAGTCAACAAAAGCGTAGCTTTTGAAAAAAAGCTCCCCAATTTAAAAATGCCGTTTTTGCATCGCAGTGTTGCCTGTGAAAACAGAGGCTTTTAAAAACCATGATACACTTTTTGGTATGCCTTTTGTTGACATTGCCATGAAGTTAAAAAAATTAAAAACGTAAATTACGCCAGACAAAATGGCGTACGCTGAATTTTTGCTAATGCGCATTACAGGGACGTTGGAGTTTTATAGACATTTCAGCGTGGATGTACAACTTTTGGGAAACGATTGAAAACAATAATGTATTGTTGTTAGTCGAAAACGGCGTTTTTAAATGTATCCGGATTAGTGTTTACATAGCCTTAATGTGTTAATTCATGGCTTGGTGTGTGTTTCACACTCTATTAATGCACTCCATGAAGATAAACAATCTCTGCTTCGTGACAGGCAGTTATTCGGCCCTCTACATGATATATTAAAAACGTGTAAAGCAAAGACTTATTATCCCTCACATAAAATACTGCTCAAACTCATTTCACTCTGTATAGCACATTAAAAACCGTCTGTGTTGTTGTCTCTAACACCACAAGCCTTGAACTGCATTTTTCTGAAAGTTTATGTTAGGATTTTGGGATAAATGCGCACAAATCCAGCGTGAGGTGAACAAGCTCAGCGCTTGAATTTTTCAGGTTCAGACATGCACATCTGCGAGATATAAATAAATAATTATATACTGTACATGACCAGAGCATCTTCTTCAGTTTCGACTCTTTACACAAATTCACGAAGGTTGGACCAAGAACGCTGAAAAGATGTAAAAAAAAAAAAAAAAAAAAACTCGTTTCGGCACATAAAAGCGATAGCCTGGAGGTGAGTAAATTACCGCTATCGGATAAAAGCCTTCAAGAAAAAGCTCTAATGGATTGAAGACCTCCCTTTATGTGCTCATTTTCATCTCCTGCATCTGTAGTCAAATCTACTCAAGTCCAATTGACTGTTATGAATGTCTTTGGGTAAAATAAAAAAGATTGAATCTGTATGAAAAGCTCGGATTGCACGCAGAAATATGGATGTAATCACAGTTTTTTTTAGTGGTTCATTACTTTAAATGTGTGAAATGGATCTCAAAGAGAAGGTTAAAAAGACATCTGAGTATTTTGCGAAATAATAATCAAACAATCATCCACACAGCTGAAAAGCATTAAGATATAAAGATCTATCATTTAATGGTTATACTAAGTGTATACAAAACCATATGTCTTTATTCTATTAGCATGTGCATGTAAATCCCACGGTGTGTTTCATAACATTTTGTTACAGCAGCAGTTACAGTATAATGCGTTAGTTTTATGCTTTCAGAAGTAGTTTGCTCATTAGATTAAATATTTTGTTTATCTTGGTTAAAGTGTACTAAACCACTATCCAAACCAATCAGCTACATCGCAAGATTACACACGTTCAACTGAAGGAAAAAAGATTTGAACATAGAACAAAAAGACAAAAGATACTGTACAAGATTAAGTGTGTGACACTACAATGACGTAAAAACTCCAAACCCATGAACCACCATGGACCATTGCGCTTTTTCTAGATGCGATTTTGATGGTAGATTGTATTTTTTTACGATTCATTTATTTATTTTGTCATAACCGGACATTTTTAGAGAGAAGAAAAATGTGTAAAAATTATCCTTGTCTTGTGCTTGAAAGGGTTTACAAAAAAAAAATTAAATTAGTTTAATGTTATTATATATTTTAAAGGGCTTTATAATTAAATTACCTTACATATTTCATGTAAAATTGCCATTATTCATAATAAAATTTATTTGTTTATTGAAACCCACATTGCAAACACGAATAGGAGAAACAGCTGTCATCATCATCATCATCTTCTCCCGCTTATCCGAGGCCAGGTCGCCGGGGCAGCAGTCTAAGCAGAGATGCACAGACTTCCCTCTCCCTAGACACTTCTTCCAGCTCTTCCGGGGGGACACCGAGGCGTTCCCAGGCCAGCCGGGAGACATAGTCTCTCCAGCGTGTCCTAGGTCTTCCCCGGGGTCTCCTCCCAGTGGGAGCTAGCTTCCGTGTCCAGGGATCGGGTTGTCGAGGCCCCCGCCTTCGACTGCTGCCCGATCCTCTCAGCACCAGCCCCTTACGGTCCCTCCTGCAGGTGGTGAGCCCACGTTTGCCTTGGGAGACCCTACCAGGGGCATATAGCCCCGGACAACATAGCTCCTAGGGTCATTCGGGTAGTCAAACCCCTCCACCACGTTAAGGTGGCAGTTCAAGGAGGGGAGAAACAGCTGTGTGTATCTGAAATATCTGAAATGACATTGAAACTGTGGGATAAGACTTGGACACACATATGTGGCCCACGGGTCTATATTTCATATCTGGGCCAAATAATACACTTAACAACTTGTTTGCCACCTTAAAAACGGTTTCATCTTCACCATAACCGTGTCATGTTCGGTTCACATGCCGTATGCCAGTGCAGAATAAATGCCAGCTTCATGCCAAATCAAGGCCGGGGGTCTTTGCTATCTGGGTAATATATAGATTATAATATATTCAGGAATAAAGAACAGTAATAATGTAGTTGAAAACCTCCTGCTATATATGAAGAACAAAACACATCAGGATGCTGATATTGGAAACGAATGAACTTCAGTATGATAACTCTGTTACGCACCAGACATTATTTTTGATTGATAAAACCATTATAGTATAAAATATTTCCTTTGTTTACATGTTTCAGATCACAGTCGAGGGAAAAACCTTTCTCAAAGTGATTCCTTGGTCTATTACACCCTATAATGAGTTCAATCAGATGAGTCGACGCATAAAATTTACTAAAGAACATCTTACCATCTTTTTTTTGATTTGTGTCATGAATTCACTGAGCAGGACTTTGAATACTTTCTCCGCCTACTGAAAATTACATTCCCCCCACACAGGCACTTTTCTCAAGGATGAGGTTAATTGAACCTGTTTAGTCGAGAGCTGTTACTACTCAGCTGACTCACTGATGAATAATTCCAGTAGCTGCCAAAACATTACAAAAAAAAGGAAAAACAAAAACAAAATGTGTACGATTTTTTTTTTCATTAAAGAATGAACCTTGGCACAAAGCCATCACCTAAACATTATAAAAAAAATCTCTGATTTAAATGTTCAAATAATAATAGTCATTTAATTGATTCTATAATAATAAAATAATAATTAATTTAAATACTACTACTACTACTAATAATACAAATAATATTAATAATAATAATTATTATTATTATTATTATTATTATTATTATTATTATTGGTAGAAGAATGCTGAGGATGGAGCCACCAGGTAGGAGGAAAAGAGGAAGGCCAAGGAGGAGGTTTATGGATGTGGTGAGGGAAGACATGCAGGTAGTTGGTGTGAAAGAGGTAGATGTAGAGGACAGGGGGGTATGGAGACGGATGATCTGCTGTCGCGACCCCTAATGGGAGCAGCCGAAAGAAGAAGAAGATTATTATTATTATTATACTTTAAGCTGTAACTATCACTGCATCAGGTTCCAGGATGCATCCCAAACTGTTACCACAAAGTTGGAGGCACACAATTGTGTAGGACGTCTTTGGATGCTGGAGCATAAACTCTCCCTTTACTTGAACATGGAGACCCAAACCTGTTCCAGCATAACAATGCTTATGTGCACAAAGTGAGTTCCATAAAGATATGCTTTACACGTTTTGGAGTGAAAGATCTCCTGCTATAGAGCTTCAACCTGATTTCACTAACACGCTTGTGGCTGAATGAAACTTACACAAATCTTCACATGCACACTGCAAAATCCTACGATCTTCCCAAAAGAGTACAGCAAATGGGGCCTGAATGTGGAATAGGATGTCCAAAATGCACATGAGCAAGTGTCCAGAAACTTTTGTTTATATAGTGTATATAAAAAACACAACCACAGCAAAGTGGATTTTATCTAACAAGGTTCAAAATGTAAAAAAAAAAAATCACTTTGCAACTATTATAATAGCGATACAGTTGTTTATTTCGAGTTTTGTTGCTGTTTGTTGCAAAACGCTTTACTGCACTCTTTTGCAACATGAATAAAATCCCCTGTCAGCACGTGGCAAATTAAAATTGAAGATTTCCAAGCGTTAATCCAATCCTATACAAGCGCTTAAACATTTCATGCCCTAACACATTTTTATTCCTTTTTTGAGAGCTCATAATGTTCACCAGGAACGATCTCGGAGCGATTCTTTGCCTCATGCAGCAGGTATTCATGTAAGCAAATGTTCTCAATCAAAGTTCGATCTGCGCCACGTGGGAAGCAGCATGACAGCCTAAGGAGATGCATCAGGCTTTAATTAGCCAGTTCAGCCCTATTCAGGACAAAATTCTTGCTTTTTAAACACAGCAAAATTGATCCCAGTTTCTTCAAAAGCTCCACAAACATACGGTTATCATGAGGTCGCACTCTTCCATTGAACAATCAGCTTTGGGCTGAAACGCTTTGGGGGAACTTCAGGATTTTTGATGTTATTAAAAATTTACTTTGATAAGTCTTTAAGGATGGGATGGTGGTGCAGCTCACACCTCCATGCTCCTAGGATCAATCCTGAGCTTTGATTATTGTCCTTGTGGAGTTTTAAAAGTTCTTCTCATCCGGGTGAGATGTTTCCTCAGGGTTCTCCAATTTTCTCACACCTCTCATAACCGTTCTAGTGGACAAAATGACTCTAGATTGGCACTGTGTGTGCGAAAGTGTGTGTGCAGTTTCTCCGGATAGGCTTCTGCTTTGCATATTAGCATATATTATACTATTCATCTTAATCGAATATATGTCTATGTAATTTAGAAGTATTTAAAACCACAATAATGCATCACTAAAATGTCAAAGAATCGAACTGACCCTGAAAATATGCAAAAGCTCTGAACGTGACATTGTGTAGCTTCAGAATGAAGGACCTGATCAGAATTTATGATAAGAAGTGAATTTAAGATGTTTTTGTTTTTTTATGAGAAGACACCTGAACATGTCTAAAATGTCCCTGAAGGTCAGTAACAACAGACTGTCGCTTGTCAGGGAGCTCAAGCATGATCACCCACCAAAAAAAGGTTTTAGGAATGGACTGACTGATGAATGGACTGACGAAGAAACTGTCCTGGGATTTATAGATACACAATGCTACACAGATAAATGTTTGTGGACACTTAACAATAAGCTTGGAATTTGTGTTTCTTGAACATCCCATTCCACATGTAGTCACCATTTGCTTTTACTGTATATTATCCTCCACTCTTCTGGAATGTTCCACTAGACTTGTTAAGCTTTTTATTGACTGTCACATAATAAATTATGGACTTTTTTATTATAGCAAAAAGAAGAATAAAAAGGAAACTATTGTATTTCATGTGTATGGTGAATAATAACATATAGTATGTTCAAGAGGAAGGAAATTTGTGCTTTGTTTAATAGTCCAGCCCACACCTGTCACCTTTTACTTAGTGTCTCACTCATTTCTCATTTCTGAATCCTTTTATTCAGTTGCTCTTTGCCACCCAAAATATTTCAGCACATTAGTTTTTAATGAACAGTTATATTTTCCTCTGAATGTGAGAAGCACCCATGGATTATTCAGCGTAGTGGTGTATGGAAGGTCCTTGATCGTGATTGAGTTTGACGCACAAAAATCCATGCGAGAAAACGCATTTAATTTCCTTTTATTATTGTAAATTAAATTATTATTTGGAAAATCACAAATTTCCGATTGGGTGGGCCACAATTCAAAGTGGGCAGGCCCAGGCCTTTCCAGGCCCACCCGTAGGTTAGCCAATGGTTTATTATAGTGTTATGCACCGACAAATAAGCATTACTTTTTAAAAGATATTATAGCCTATATAAAGCATTATTACTATCATAATGACATATTTCATATTTATTGCTACAGAAATCAAAACATTTACGATATGTTAAATGTACCATACTGTCGGTTGGTCAGTGAATCTAATACAAAATTACATGTTAATAACTAAGGTTGTAAAAAAAATATGTGTTTGAAAGCCAACCTGTATTATCAGAAACAGATATAAACTTTCTTTTCGGCTTCTCCCGTTAGGGGTCGCCACAGCGGATCCTCCGCACATTTGATTTGGCACATGTTTTACGCTGGATGCCCTTCCTAACGCAACCCTCCCCAATTTATCCGGGCTTGGGACCGGCACTAAGAGTGGCTGGGGATGGTTCCCTGACCGGGAATCGAACCCGGGTCGCAGCGGTGGGAGCGCTGCATCTTAACCACTAGACCACCAGGGGACCTATTATCAGAAACAGATATGATATGAGTAAAACATATATTTAAAATAAAAATTTCAAAATACGTCTCAGGCATTGGCCCAAGGGCCGTAGTTTGGAGACCCCTGGAATAAGGTTTGTTTCTTATAAGCGTAAGTTTGCCCATAATGAGCAAACCAGTGGCGACTGTGGTGAGGAAAAAAAAATCCCTAAGATGGCATGAGGAAGGAAAAAACGTTTAAAAAGGGAACCCGTCCTCATATGGGTGACACCGAAAATCCATTCATTAAAGTTCCATCATTGTTAACGTGAGCAGTTATAGGCGATTAAATGCAACCTGAGGTGTGTGTTGATATTAATTACAGTCCAAATCCATCCTCAAAGCATTTCTTAGAAGCTGCCAATCCACAGCTGCAAGATAACAGAGAGTGAACTGATTCTGAATGCAAGGAGCGTTCCTATTTTGTCGTAATTATTATATATTTTTTTAATCGTCAGCTCTGACTAAGGCCCAAAGTGAAAAATTGTTGTAATCGTAACACATCAGGTTTTCATACCAAACCACTCTTCCTGTTGACTAATTTGCTGATAAAGCATTGTGTACTGTACTGGGCTGAATCTGGTGTCCAGATGCTCTTAATTGTAAATGCAAACGTTTGCATAATAAAAATCTAATAAAATAAAGTGAGAAAGTAGTTCACACTGTGAAAAAATCATTCACCTAAGTTACACTTTATACAAATAAGAAGTAAAATTTCCCGACAGCCAATAAAAGCGAATTTTCTTTTTACTCGCATTTTTATTTGTATACACGAGCAACCTTCATTTCATCAAAATGCTGCTGGAATGTTTAACACCAACAATAGTTTAAGACCTGTTTTGTCAAAATGTAATGCTTGCACATAATGAATGTAATTTATACACAAACATGTCCCTTCATTTAATAGTTAGCCTGTGCTGATATTGTAAATATTGGTCTAGACAGGATTTACCCATGAAATCATGGCAACCTGATGCAAAAAAGGCAAAACATCACAGCGTACTATAATTTAAGGATTTAATTGGCCGTAGGCAGAGTTAAATTAAACATACAATGTGAGGAGATCACATCACGATCAGACATCCAATGTCCTTTAACTATCTTAAGCTTTATGCTAATTTTAATAATTTGGATTTAAAACCAGTGGTGAACAATAACAAAGCAACTGTGATTTGTTACTTACATAAGTAGGTTTTTTTTTTTTTTGCGTAAATCTTTCCATTTCCATTTGGGGAGACTTTAACTTCACTTCATTGCAAAGTCAAATATCTTACTTATGTACTCAACATTTTGGGAAATCAGTCGATCCTTTTTATTTATAAGGGTAAAAACTTGTTCAAACACGCAGCAATCCACCAATCAGGGTCGAGCGCACACTCTGTTTTGAACTTGTGTTAATTGGCGCTTGGTGTATCTACTGATCACCAACATGAAGTTGAGCATCAGTTCAACAGCAAGCAGAACATTCAGAGAGGAATAAATTATGGTAGAAACTCCAGACTTGAACTCAAGTGGCTTTATTTGCACAATTTTTCTTTTGTTGTCGGAAAGAAGTTTTGGGCTCGTGATCATTTCAATGGAAATCAATTTGTTTTTGACTCATTAATATCATTTTATTAATAGATTAACATTAAATTAACATATTTTCACATAAACTGAGTTGATTAAGTGAAGAGTCTTGTGACAAAAATGATAATGGGAACATTATAGACTCGAACTCGCCACAACACATGTGCACAATTTTATTGAAGTAGTTGAAAAGAAGGTTTTGGGCTCATGATCATTTCATTAATATCATTCTAATGCAAAGAGTAAACTTTCTTTCGGCTTCTCCCGTTAGGGGTCACCACAGCAGACCATCCGCATGTTTGATTTGGCACATGTTTTTATGCTGGATGCCCTTCCTAACGCAACCCTCCCCTTGGAACCGGCACTAAGAGTGGCTGGGGTTGGTTTCCTGACCGGGGATCGAACCCGTGCCACAGCGGTGAGGGGCGCCGCATCCTAACCACTAGACCACCAGGGACCCTATTCTAATGCAAAGAGTCTTGTGACAAAAATGATAATAGCAACGTTATGGCCATAATAAATAATAGTACATGGATGCTTAAGTATATTTGTAGGCAAATACTTATGTACTTTTACTCAAGTGAAAGTTTAAAGAGACACTTTTACTTTTACTGGAGTCACATTTTACCGAGTGGATCTCTACTTTAACTCAACTACATGGTTTATTTACTTCGTCCACCACTGTTTAAAACTGTGTAAATGTTTACAGTGGAAAATTTGAAATATAAAAAACAACATTCTCTAATAGAATGATCAAATATTCCAGGAATTTATTTGGAGTTTCCAGAATGTAAGCAAATTAAATCACTTTGCCGAACTGTTGCTTCGCTCAAACAACCTTTCCCATGTGTTGCTCAATGGCAGCAGACATTTTCAGAACTGCTTCAAATCTACTTTGACTTGTTTTTATTTACTTGAGGATCGTGGTTCTGAGTTTGGCTCCATTCATACTATTTTTCTTGAGAGTTATTTATTTGGTCTGATTTGTCAAAAGGGAAAAAAAAGGAAAGAAAATGCCTGTTCAGGAATGGCATGACTATGGGCCAATTAAATGCGGATCAGTGAGGGTGATAGGAGCCTTGGACAGCCAAGCTCAGATCACATCATTAGAGCTTGAGATTGCTCGGTTTGAACAGCCACTCGTCCGTGAGAAAACATGAAAAAAGACAGACTTCATCAATTTTTGTCACAATCAGTGTTATTGGTCTTTATTCAGGACTGTGTGGTCTGTCTAGAAGCAATGCAAGCTCTTAGAAATGGGTATTTTTAAACTACTCTTTTCCCCATCTTGCTTCTACAGGCCATCTGTGTCCCTCTCTCTCCTCTTGTCACCCTTACAGAACGCCAACTCTCCTCATACTCTCATATCCATGTGTAAACACACACACACACACACACACACGCACACATACACATACAGCGTCTTGTGCGGATCCACCCACACTCTCCTTGCGCAGACTTGCTGCCACAATAACTTAGCTGCCCTCCTTACTGCAAAACTTAAAGCTATCAGCAGACGATAATTCCTAATCACCAGACTTCCTGTCTGTTCAGAACATCGATTCATCATGCTAAAGGAGTCCCATGAAGCACCAAAGGTATTCAAATGTGCTCTCGAGTGCCCCAAATTTCTATCCACTACATCATCGATAGAATGCAAGTTTGAAGCCTAGAGTTTAGGGGTGATCTCGAATCATGGAAGATTTAAAGCTTCGATAGGAGGAGCCTAATTCGCTCCAATCTACCAATCTCACAGTCGAATCTTCGTAGAGGTGTTATGAAACAAGGATCATTCCATTTTGGATATATGGGGGTGCTCAATGTCTGATTTCAAACAGAACTAAAGGTTTTTTTTCACAATAAGTTTATATACAGCGCAATGTGATAAATCTGTTAATAAAAATGTGAAAAGAAAGAACGTGCGTAAATAAATCCAACCCCCCAGATTTCACTTTCCGTGATCCGTGACCAGTCGACAAAAATGTAAATTTTTTAATACGCTCTACAAAGCGGATAAATTTGAAAACTCGGTTTTCTCGCCGCAGTGTAGACATTGAAAACGGTGGCTTTCGCAAAACAATGATGCATTTTAAGTAATTTGTGGTGTTATATTGGTGTAAAGGATTGTCTAATATTCATCTCCTTATCAATTAGTGCAACTCCCTCTAACCCCTGGCGTCTGTCAGAACAAGATAGAAATCTTGAATGAACTTTGATGAGCCTCTTGTGCATGAAGGATGCCTTCAGGGGCCCCAAGGAGCACAAACTCTACCAAACTACAACATCGTTAATTAGTCATCATTCTCCTAAAATGGGATATTTGAAGGAAAAAGAGGTGAAACTGGTTCCTGAGTGGATTAACAGAATACAATTTAGCCTGTAAACTGAAAGATCTCAAGTTCCAATGATGCTACAAACATCTGACTGAGATTCAAGGAAACATTACATTACCAAAAGTTTGCAGACACCTGGTCATAATTATTGCATTCCACATTTAGTCCCAATTAGATTTTATAATTCCCTCCAATCTTCTGTGAAGATGTTCCACTAGATATTAGTAGGTGAGTCTGGACATTTGTGCTCATTCAGCCACATGGGTGTTAGTTTTTGATGTAGGTGAGGTGAGGAGGCCTGGGATGCAGTCAGCATTCCAATTCATCCCAAAGGTGTTCAATAGGGTTGAGGTCAGAGCTCTATAACAGAAGATCTTCCACTCCAACCTATTTAAAGCATATCCTTATGGAGCTGGCTTTGTGAACAGTAGCATTGTCTTGCTGAAACAGGTTTGGGTCTCCTAGTTCAAGTGAAAAGTTTTAAATTCCATGCTACTGCATCCACTCTATACAATTGTGTGCATCCAACTTTGGGATAAGAACCACATGTAGCTGGCAAAGTCAGGTCCCAATACTTTTGTCCAAATAGTGTAAACTGTGATGCTGCATAAGCAACAGTTTGAACAAAACCGATTTTCTGGCTTCAGGTGTTTGTCAGTAGCATGTCAACCATCACGATGCACTTGTTCTCTTGTTATTTTTATTGGTATATACACTTATATCAGATCATACACCCTTCAGCTGCCTAAGATCAAATCCTAATGAAGTTTAGCAGCAAAACTCCCGCCTTTTTTATGCAAGACTATACCTGGAAGCTTCTCTACACTTTTTTCCACACAGACATGTAACGTATAGAAGGAAAAGGAAAAGTCCGCTGTCAAAAATGTCTTAGAATGCCTGGTTTCATATACTTTTTTTTTTTTTTTTTGGTCTGAGAGATTTCTGAGGCTTTTTGAGCACTCACAGTAAATGAAGCCATGCTGTGTTGAAGCAGGGGGAAAATCTGCCAGCGAGGTGAAGATCTCACGGCTGACAGATCCGAGCTGCTTTCAGCTTCGTGCAACGCGGAAACCATTTCTGTTCAACCGCTCATTATATAACCGAGACCTTGCTGAGGAATAAAATAAGTATGTGCGTAGCTCGTTAGGTGAAAATATTTAATCTGGATTGTGTAGTGAAATGAAAAGGAAGGACGCATCTCTGGGTACAAAAATGCTTGACACAATCGTCATGTGCAAGTTGCTGGGTGTGTGTTAATGGAATATGTGTTTGAACAGGTAGAGCATTAAATCCGAATATGTACATTTAATGCATGTACGTGTGTTTGTGTGTGTGTGTGTGTGTGTGTGTGTGTGTGTGTGTGTGTGTGTGTGTGTGTGTGTGTTGTGTGTGTGTGCTTGCTTGTTATTGAGTAATAACAAGTGTGTGTTTAGCTGTGAAGTGGATGAATGGTCTTGCTGGAGCCTCAGTCAACTCTGGTTACTTTCTCTCTCTCTCTCTCTCTCTCTCTCTCTCTCTCTCTCTCTCTCTCTCTCTCTCTCTCTCTCTCTCTCTTACACACACATACACAGACACACACACAAACACACTTGGCAGGAAACCTCAGAACAATGTTTGTGTGTTAGAGGATGATGCCGTCAGACCCAGCGTTCATCTCACTCCTCACTCACTCTGTTTTCTTGCTTCTCTTTCTCATTCTCTTCAGTTTTATCTCCACTTTCTTTCTCCCGTTTTACTATTTATTCACACTGAGATTTCAGTGTATTTGATATACAGATCTTGTAGAGTCTTTCACACAATAAGTTAAAATTTCACAAGAATTAAAGTAGAAGGAGGATATGATTCATTATCAGAGAGGCAATTGGGTAATTTCAGGCCAATATGATCTCATTATTTATCACAAATAATCACAAAGCGGTTCCTTTTAAAGTTATGAACAACAAGCCTGCAATTATGTTTCGTTCGCATTTTGGACACTTCAAATGTTTATTGGATGGAATACAAATGGAATACACGCGGGGTTATCAAAACATTTCGAGACTAATGGTGTAACTGGTGCGCTTCTGTCCACTCCTGTGATTTCATCACAGATAGCAAGTTAGAACAAAGAGCGAACGTGAAATTCTGCATGAAACTGAGCAAATCTGCCCCAGAGACGTTTCACATGGCATACGTTTGACACAGGACGATGCTGCAATGAGTGTTTTGTGTGGTACACGTGTTTCAAGAGCAGAAAAACATCACTGAAAGACTACGAGAGATCAGGAAGACCTTTGACGAGATCAACTCTCGAAAACGTCGAAAGCATTCAGCAACATGTGCATGATGATCGTTGAACAATCCACATGATCTCCTGTGAACATTAGATTCTTCCTAAAAATGAAGCTCCAACCCAAAGGTTGCAATTTTTAACACCATTGCGAAGATCCAGAGTGAATAGCAGAAGGTGCTTGACACGATGTGAAAAGAAGACTTCCATGACATATTTCAGAAGTGGCAGGAACGATAGGAGTGCTATACTGCTGCACAGTGGGACTATTTTTAAGGTGATAGCATGTAAACATAGATAAATAAGGTGCTTTGTTTTCCAACATTTTGGTGCCACCTCGTCAAATGATTTCAGCCTTATGTAACACACTGATTTTCTTATTCTAGTTATGAGGGACCTGCCTATGATTTGCCCTCAAGAACAGAAAAGTTGTCCTTCACCTGAATATGGCATATAAGTACCCACCCTTTTTATGTACTTCTTATAAGCTAATACAATCTATTGCAGGGCCTGGCTTTGTATTCAGGAGTTGGAACAGAAGACAAATTATGTCAGAGGAATTCTTCACTGCACATGAATATTCTGCATGTTAATGCTACTATCAAAGCCATGATTCAGTTTTTCCTCTCCTTTAACAGATATATAGAAGCCAAGAATTAAATACCCAGATTTCAACTTTTTCGAAAATCCTCATGTGATCATAAATAATGTCAGTCTTTCAAACCCCTAGGGCGACTCTGTGCCTTCTGATTCGTTTACAGGGCTATCAATCTTAGATGACTTCAAATAGCATGACTGCCATTTTATTTCCAGCTGTCTCTATGGGAGATTTCTAGAGGAAGAAAAAAATTCCACATAGAAATATTTATACACGCAGGAATGTGGTATGGGCATATCTGTCATAAATTCTTGCAAGTCATTCATGCAGAACATTACTTGAAGAACATCTGTTACCATGGGCTCCCACCAGTATTTGGTGCGCAAATTAGTTTCTGCCATTTGTACTGTTCATATGTTCTGCTGGATATCATTGAGGAGCAGTGATGAACAGTAAGGAAGAAAATGTAATTTGTTACTAAACTTAAGTACCTTTTTCACATATCTGTACTTTACTGAAGTATTTCCATTTGAGGAGACATTTTACTTTACTTTAACTTAACTAAATTTCAAAGTCAAATATCAATTTTGAATCACCTACATTTTGGGAAATCAGTCGTTCATTTTAATGTATTAGTGGATAAAAACATAACTGTTCAATCACGCAGCAATCCACCAATCAGACCACGCTCAGTTTTGAACTTGAGTTGATTGGCGATTGGTGTATCTACTTATCACCAATACACAGTTCAGCATCAGTTTAACACCAAGCAGAACATTTAGAGAGGAATAAATGATGGAGAAACTCCTGATTTGAACTCGACACAACACTCACGGCCTTATTTGCATGATTTCTTTGAAGTATTTAATAAGAAGTTTCTCGGCTTATGATCATTTAAATAGATATCAATCAGTGTTTGATTAATTAATATCGCTCTAATAGATTGTTGTGCTAAGATTAACATTAAAGTCACAAACTGAGTTGATCTAGCAAAGAGTCTTGTGACAAAAATGATAATGGGAACATAGTTATAAAGTATAATAATAAATCATAGTACTTTGGAGTAGTACATTTGAAGGCAAACACTTTTGTACTTTTACTCAAGTGAAAGTTTAAAATGAGCACTTTTACTTCAGTAATATTTTACCGAATGTATCTCTACTATGACTCAAGTGCAAAGTTTGTGTATTTATCCACCACTGTTGAGGAGTAAGATGATTTTCCTGGGCTTGAGGATTCTTCCTATCTACACAAGGTGTGCTTCCTTGAGCCACTGGTAGAATTGTACCCACACCAGTTTAGATACTAACTCTTGGATATCGTATCTTTCCTGTAATAAAAGTTAACAAGTAAAGATTTTTATAAAACTATTATAAAGCTACTTATAAAGCTATTAGATTTAGCAAAAGGCAATAATATATTTCAGAAAAAATTTACTATGGTCTTAAATTTTAAAACCTCTCTGAATTCAATTCAAATGTCCAAATTTATTTCCCTTTTCCACCAAAATAAAGTGACCTAAATAGGGCCACGGTGCTACTATAGAATTTATAAAAGGGTTGGTGAAACCTAAAAATTACAAGTCATTGACAGTTTTGAGGTTTGACCCAATGACAGCATACACCTTTGATACAACCCTGGTTAGACCTTTCTTGCTTGGGGCATAGCTCAGGTATTCTGGGGCATGGATTTTGCCTTTAGGCTTTATAAATTGGAGGATATCCAAGGGCACTTTTGACCTGCTTAATATCTTCTGGGAGAAGCCAGTAGAATTCGATACAGATTTTGAAGGCATATCCATTCATAAGAACAGGGTCCCCTGTTGGTCTAGTGGTTAGGATGCAGTGCTCTCACCGCTGCGGCCTGGGTTTGATCCCCGGTCAGGGAACCAACCCCAGCCACTCTTAGTGCCGGTCCCAAGCCCGGATAAATGGGGAGGGTTGCGTTAGGAAGGGCATCCAGCGTAAAAACATGTGCCAAATCAAACATGCGGATGATCCGCTGTGGCGACCCCTAATGGGAGAAAGTTTATCCATTCATAAGAATGTCATTCAGCAACACCTGAAATACTGTGGGGACATTAACTACACCAAATGGTATACCTAAACATTCATAGGAGAACAAGTTTTATTTGTAAGTCAAGTTTAAGCTTTTTTATTTGTTCATTCACTCATTATTTGCATGTGGTTTCCTGGTGGACTCATGGTCCTATGCTAAGTGAGATAGCGTTAG